>NW_022060217.1:0-29085 GCF_007364275.1 Archocentrus centrarchus
AAAAGACGACAAACAAACCAGGCTACCTTTAAGCCCATCAGGGGACTTGGCAGTGGTCAAACACTTATTAAGCTTATCTTAGTCTTTAAACAATAAGATACTTTCAGCTGCTCCTTTATTTCCCAAGGGGCCGCCTCGGTGTATCAGATCTGCATCTGCAGATTTTACACGGTTTCACACCAGGGATCCTTTGCATGTAAGGCTTTACCATAAATACCTATGATTGACAAATTTGAGCCACTAATCCAGTCAGGTTTCTTTGATTCAGTGTCCCTCTCAGCTGAAACATGGTTGGTAAGTCGATCTTAAGCCTTTCTTCACCAGTTTCAAAATGTAGTTAGTAACAGCTGAGATAAATGTGTTGTGTGTCTGCTTTTACCACACCGCTGGTTTAAGTTTGAGAGTTTCTGCTACTGTTAAAAGGGTCCCTGGCTGTCAGAGAGACAATGCCGACGTTAACGGGAGTGTCTGTGTGCGTGTGTTTGACCCTCTCGCTCTGCTCTGTTGATCCTCCCTGTGGCTACACTGTGTCACCACCCACCAGTCATGAGACAAAGCCCAGGGGGTTGCAAGCCCAATTTATTACAGAAAAAAGTCCCATTTCCCATTTCTCCCCCTCCCACAGTGGCTGAAAGACTGAAAAGCCTCCGAGTGCAACGAGCTTAATGTGAACTTGAAAGCTAGAAAGTAATACCTGTGTTGTATCTGTTTAAAATTTAGAAGGTGGATAGAGTGTCTGTCCGTTTAAATATACTGAACACATGGCATGACTTTATACACACACATTAACATGACACACTCACACACATTGCCTCTCTCTTGTGTCAGAGAGCACAACACTAGTGCAGATAGTTTTGTAAAAAGGCTCCGTTGTCTTGCCTGCATGCTGCTTTTGTTTTACATTGTACATAGATGTTAATTTATTTGACATAATGTGTATATTAGTAATCATTGTAGCCACTGACAATGATTGATTTCATATGTTGCCATTTCAGCTCCAGAATAAGCAGTATTTGTAGATGGGGAGCTTTTTGTTGATTGTTCACAATCCTGCACTTTTTTTTTTTTTCTCCATGTGTAAAGCTGTTGAAACGTGTTTGTATAAAAATAGAAGGAAAAAAAAATCCAGAGGTGGAGAATGTGATCCGTCGTATCTTGTTGGCAATTCCTTCATATTTCAAGCTCCGTCATTTCAAGGAGAGGGGGGGGGGGGGGGGGTCACGGGGCTCATTGAGGAGGATAAGGTGGGGGGGGGGGGGGGGGGGGGGGGGGGGGGGGCAGATTCCAGTGTCCTGAAGCTGTGGTGCTGTTCATACATTTGTGAATGTGCATGAAAATATTGTGGACATCTTATCTATTGCTGTTAACCGCCCTGCAGACAGAAGTGCTTTGTGGCACTGTGGTAGGGCACAGGGACAGACCCCAGTCCGGAGAGGACCCACACCACAAGCTACTGCTAAACCTACCCCCCCTGAGTATCGCTCAAATATCTCATAAAACTAATGAAGGATCTTTATCTGCTCGCTGGAAGCATTTCAAGGTGCTTTGATGTGAGGAAAACAAATGTTTTAGTGATTAGTGTCTGTCCGCAGATGTTCAGTGTGTGTAACCCGCTGATAAAAACAACAAACAGGGTTATTTTGTACAGTTAGATGATGATGATAAGCCCTGACTTCCTCCTTTTTTCTCATGGGTGAAGATGATTTTTTCATTGCTTGCTGAAGCCTTCACGATGTTAAAGTGCTCGATACGTGTGCATCCCCTCCCTTCCCTTCCTCGATGTTGTTTGTACCCTTTCTCTAAACTAGCTGAACGTGATAGTACCTGTAGTTTGGTAGATGGATGTTCTACTTGATAAGATACTTTAAAAAAAAAAAAAGATTACAGAATAAATACATTGTGGCTAAATGTGACTTAAAGAGACAAAAAGAAAGGAAAATGTCTTACATTCTGAACCATCCTCCCCGACTCCCTTTTACAAAGTAGTTTGTACATGTCGACTGTATAACACTGTTCTATGATGGTTTTTCTGATGGTATTTGTATTTCTGTATACACTTTGGTGATCCTGTCATATCTGGGTTTTATAAACCACGATTATTTTTAAAACTCACTCTGCCTCTTGACTCTTCTTTTAACCGCTGCAACCTATTCTGTTCTGTAAATTTGATCTCAGATCTTTGTCTTCACCCTGCAGCGGGGCCTTGATACAGCTCTGTGAATATAAATACACCTCACACATATTCACGATAGCTGGTGTCTGCAGTTAACGAGGTTCTTCTGTTTTTTTTTGTTTTTTTTTTGCTTTTATTATGATTCATAGTTGTTTCATTTCTGTCTGCACTGTACTGCGCTGTTTTGAAGTTGATTATTCACCCTCGCTTGTAGGTCTGTCCAAAAGCACTGGCAGCGTTTGGGGATTTGAGGTCCTTTATTTTTTCATTCCCAGTGGGCAGACCGACACAGTCACATTCAGCGTGCCAACCGGGAGAAATGAATCATCCTGAGAAGCCTGAAAATCGTGTTTCTTGGCAGAAAGCAGCACCCACAAAAAATCAAAGGAGAACACAGCTAACTTTGTTGAATCATCATGTAAAAACCACCCATAATCCAGCTGAAGCATCACAACAATCTTTTCCCCTGCAGAGAAAACAAAATTTATTCCTGACCTTAGAAACTGTTCAGTATTGTCAGTTTTGTAGCTCTCCTGAAGCTTTTAGTCACATCACATGATTATGTTTACCTAGATAAATAAATCTCAGTCTAATCTAATAATTGTATAATCTGTTTTAACATCTTCAGTGAGTACAACTCATTGAAAATGCTAAATCCAATCTAGCACAACAGCCCTGCAATAAAAATCCTACTACTGAGATCATATATCATTTAGCTTGTCCAAAACCAGAACAAGTTGAAAGTGGTAACTCTTATTTAAATACAATGCTTTGCAAATGTCCCCTCATCTCTTTATATTTTGCAGGGAAAATGTGAACTTGGTGCAGTAACTTATTGAAGCATGTGTAAACAAATGGAAATACAGTATACAAGGCAAAAAACAATGTGTGTACAATTCTAATGAGATTGGTGTGACCGTCTTTATTCTTGAACACACCCTGAACTCTCTGAGGCAGCTTTCTTGTAATTTCTTAAGTAGTCTTCAGGAATAGATCTCCAGGCTTTTTGAAGAACATTCAAAGCCCTTTTTGGGATGTTGGCTGCCTTTGTTCTGTTCTCTGTTAAGATGATCCCACACTGCTTCAATAATATTGAGGTCTGGGCTCTGGGGAGGTATGCTTTTACTGCACTGGCAGTGTGCCAGTGTGTTTGGGGTCATTGTCATGCTGAAAAATAAAGTCATTACCAATCGGATACTTTCCAGATGGTATGGTATGGTGGATCAAAATTTGATAGCACTTTTCTGCATTCATAATTCTATCAACTTTAACAAATGTAGCCACGTAAACCATGACAGAGCCTAGACTGCATTTGGACATACTGACAACGATTTAAAACAAAATTTTCAAATTTGGATTCATTCCTCCACATGTGGCCACTGATTCTCAGTCCAATTCTTGTGTAATTTGGCACATCTTAGCCTTTTCCCTTTCTTAATGGCTTTCTGACAGCCACTCTTCCACTGAGATCGTTTCTAAGGCTGCAAACAGTAGATGGATCAACTGAAGGACAAGATCATTTTCAGATAACCATCTACAGCAGATGAAGAGTTTAGGTTTTTTTTTTTTTTTGGCCTGCCACTTCTTCCACTTGTTGCACACCATGCTGGAATCGCCTTGTTGGTGGTGGTGCAAAAATACCATTTTATGTCTGTCAAACTTGTCTTTGGCATTTTTCATAGACTCAACTAAAGAATTGGGAACAGATTCTGTGTTTGTGACTGTATCTTTAGGCAATTTATTAACAGCATGGTTCTTTGATAAGTTGTCTGTTATGTGTAGATACAACACTGGTTCATCCCTTGAATCAAGCAGCTTTTGATGCTTCAGTGATTCATGGGTACAAGGCCTGGTCTAAAAGAGTGGCGAAAAGCAGCCAACATCTAAAGAATAACTCAAAGACCTTCAAGAAGCCTGAAGAACTACTGCTCAAGACTTAGAAAAATTACAAGAAAGTCTGGATCCTGGAAAGTAAAATACAGAGAAATCAGGGGTGACTCAAGACTGCACAGTGCATACCTTTAAAAATATGTGACTAACTGCAGCTGCAGGTTTCCTGCCAATCAGCTGTTGTTTGAGCTCTAGCTTAGTTTTTCTGTCAGACAATCTTTTTTTTTTTCTTAACTCTACAGGTTCTATTTGAGCATGCAGCTGCTCCACTAAGTTGCATCAATGAGCACATGTGTTAAACTCGACAACAAACAAGCTGCCAGTCAGTGTCTAAGAAGTTCACAACTAGGTTGTTTATTTTATGATAACTGATACAGGATAAATGTTATACATTCTATTTTAACACTGATATTTTGATTTTATTTTCAATGTCAGTATGCAAAAAAGGACAATGCAAAATTAAACATTTGGTGATGAATATGATACATAATTTGATCTTCATTAATATTAAACCAATTATTCTTAAGGACTCTTGTTGCCCCAGTGATAACTTGCTTAGCTACAACACAAAAAAGGGGGAAAATACAAAAAAAACAAACAAAAAAAATGAACGACAAACATCAAGAGTTGGCTGACAGCAAACACTGTAAAGAACCACATGATCTTTAGATGTATTGATCAACCTGTGTAGATGCATATATAAAAATACAGGACCCCTGTTGTGTATATGTATATATGCACATACTGTAAAAACGCAGTTACTATAGTTGTAGAGCCTGCAGTGGGCCTACAATCAGACAAAATGAAGAGAGCAGGATACACATACATACACACGTTTACCATAATCTCTCCATATAAACACACATAAACCAACCAACCAACAGGCAGAAGGCTCTCTGGCTTTAGAGGCTAAAAACTACACTTGACTTAAAAAAAGAAAGGGGGGGAAAAAAAACAAAAAACAGACATTCACATTTCTCAAACAAATTCCAAGATCTCATGACTTCTCACCTGATCGGCTGATTCTGTCCATCAGTCTTAATAACTTTACTGCCACCACAGAAGCTTGAGTGATGAAGACGCTGAGGATGATGACTCCATTTGTCCCGTTGTGTTCCACAATCAGGGCCGAGTTCACTCTTATTGATTACTTCACTGTCTGTTGGCCCTTGTCCCCACATCATCGCTCCTCTCACTCACTGACTCACTGCATTTCTGCCAGTTTCTTCATCCATGAGTCAGAGTGAATGAGTGAGCATGTTGTGGACGAAAGTGGAGAGATGCGACTGCAGCTGTTTATGTCTGTGTTTAGTGTACGTATGTCCTTTGCGTTCATGCATTTACCTGTGTGTGTGTTACTGTCCATCTCTGTGCAGGCCTCTACGGTGAGGAAGGGGCTTTGCTACTGCTGTAATGAACCTGGTATCTGTTGACATTCTGACCCTTCACTTCGGTCGACAGGCAGGTAGTCTTGCAGGGGATGAGATCTTCCTCATCTTCGCCCATTAGCCAGTTCTGTACGGAGCGTTCAGCCGAGGCTGTGACGTGATTGGTCAGCCAGCTCTGGTGCCACTTGTCAAAGCGTTCATGCTGGTTTGCTGCCACTCTGTGCTGCGACTGCGGAGGAAGAAAACAAACTGTCAGACCCATCACTAAGACTCAAAACCGGAATTAACAAGCAGAAAACTAGCAGGGTTGGATTTTCTTGACAGATTCACCAGAACACTGATGAGACCCACATGGAAGATGATGTCTAAAATGAAACCACAGAAGCCGACCTACCTTCCTGGCCTTGACCAGGGCCCCTCTGCGATACATGTAGTCCTCAGAGTTCATGACAAACACCATCTTGTGAGTGTTGAGTTTAAATCGACAGTCGAGACTGCCGGCGTTCTCCACGCCCAGCTGGCGGTGCCACTCTCTCCTGCAACGCATCGCCTCCACCTGTCGCACCTGCCAACGGCGGAAACGGCGCAGGTTCCTGGAAAAATCAGGACAATGTCTGGATTACAAAAATTTGCACTGAATGACATCTGTTATTCCCTGCTGATCTTTACAAATGTTATCTGAGATGACAGCAGATGTGTCATCAGATAACTGTGAGAACAAACGCTCCTAGAACGTTAGTAACTGAAGCACAACTAACCAAACAAAACATGAGCTAGGTCCCCATTTATTAGTATGGGGGTAAAAGCTTGTTTTTTGACGATGTCTTATGTTATGCAGCTAAACTTTTTTTTTTTTTGTTCCCCCCCCCCCCCCCCCCCCCCCCTAAATCAGGTTACCAATATACACTAGTGTAGTCAAATTTACTTGACTATCATTTGAAGTTTGTAAACAAATTCTGTCATGTCTAATACACAGAACTGTGTGCAAAGTTGGAGTGCATCACGTCAGCACCAAGTTTATTAAAAAAATAAAGACGTAATGCTGAGGGTGTGCAGGAATTCAGATGTACTTTTTGTTTTTCTTTATCAATGTAATGAAATCCTTGACCAGGTAAACGGTCACAACTTTATTCCGCTTATTCTGCTTTATACATTCAAAAGTGGCTGCAGTGCATGTCACGTTTAACTGTCATACCTGGGCAGAAATACAGGTTTGAAGAAGTAACCCTCTGCTTGAGAGCACAGGCTGGACTCTGTTCCTACAAACTGCTCCATGTAGCTCGACAGGCACTGACAGGAGAGAGCAAGTTCCAATAAGTTGGATTATTTATTTTAAGGTTTTGGTGTGGAAACAAGTTTAGAAATTAATAACTAAATAAGTGTTTACCTGAACATCTAGTGGATCATCAGCCTGGGCCTCCTCAGTGTCCAGCAGCTCGATGGTCATCGTCACTTGACCCTTGTTTTGGATAAACATCACCTGATGAAGAAAATAAATAAGACCATGTGAACTGTCTCACTACAACTGAATAAAAAAAATTGATGCAAACGTGTAGTGTGCAACAGATTCCCCAGTGCAATAGCATATAATATAACCATGTGACAAAGGCCTGTGCTGTGTTCCATTAAACAGTTACTATACTGTTAAAGGCTAAAGGGACCCATGTGGTTGTGCAGAGCTTGGCAGGCCATTTGGTAGCTCTGGACTGTCACTAGAGGGCAGTATCAAAAAAACGTGGAACAACTGGTCTGTGAGACACCATTGTTTTTTAATCTGATTATTTTTCACACTTCTCCTTTGAAATGAGCTGTAGCTCATTTCCAAGTAATCAATCTATCGTACCTATACATAGCATGATAATCAGGCTACACACTGTTTTTTGAATTGTTTTCACACCCCAAAATCCTGCACAAATGGACAGAAACGTATCGCCGTGAATTCCACTTAAATCCAAAGTTGGACAGAGATCGATACCAAACGTCTGAAGAGAAAAAAATTATACAGTATTTAAATATTTAAAGTAAAAGTAGCTCTTTATATTTACCCAACCAAAGAGAGGCCGAGAGGGAGAAGTGGGTTTGTGATGTGAAGTGTTCACACATAGTTCCCAGTAGGACTGTGCTACATCGGTCCATGATAATACTGATTTGCACTTTTATGTGATTTTAAAAAAAAGTGCACTATTGAAATATCACTTACAGCAACCCATGTGTATACATTCCCTAGTGCACACAACGCAAACCCAAAAAATGTCTGAAAGCGAGAGCAGCATGTCAGCCTTTAATTTACAATTTAGTACCTAGAAAGGGAGCCATTTCAACAACCTCCAACAAAGCACAAACAACAAACTTGTTTCACTACTTGAGGCAAAAACACACCATGGGGAACCACCAGGACACGACAGCACGTAAGGAGAAGATACTAGCAGCTGGTGATGTGTGACCCAAATGTAAACAAATGACTCAACGGAGAATCGCTGGAGCACTTGCTAGCTGCACTCATATTACAGGAAGAGCAAACGATGGATGGAAAGGACTGACACGGTTATATGGTGGGAAAGAAAGGCTTTAACCAAGTGGTTAAAAAGTTCAACCCAAGACAACATCTCAGGTAGAAAATATTTTTTAATTTCAATGTTATTATGTTGACAATACTGTGCAACAGTTACAAGATTAAAATACTTTAGTCACTGTTAAACTAAAGTGTTAAGCAGTCACGGTTTACTTAAAATTACTTAAAAATTACTTTAAAAAAAACAAACACTACCTAGGCTGCGTTTGTGCTTACATTTTTATACTTACACGCTGTGTCACTACTATTCCACTAAATGCTGCTGTCACCTTGACAGAATCACACTTTGAATTAGGTTGTCTGTCATTACTGACCAGAGGTGGCAAAAGTACTGACATTCTATACTTAAGTAGAAGTACAAATACTTGTGTTAAAAAATACTTTGGTAAAAGTTGAAGTACTGGTTCAACTTCTTTACTTAAGTAAAAGTAATAAAGTACAGGCTCTGAAATGTACTCAAAGTAAGAAAGTAAAAGTAGCTCTTTGGAGAATATTTCTACCTGCTATTTTCTGTAAAGCTAACTGAACCTCATTGTAATAATATAAAATAATACATGAGAACACAAACGTTATTCCAATCTAAATTTTAATCCTAATGAACGCACTCAGCTTGAATCTGTTATGTAGGACACAAACTGTGAAAGGGAATTTAAACACAGCTCTGTTCTCTGTGTCCTCCATAGTAGAGAGTGACTGTGCCTCCACCTAAACACCAACATGAGGATACTCAGGGGTTACAGTGGGATTCAGAAGGTGGAGGAACCCTAAGATCAGCTGTAGTGGCTCTGCATGGGGAAAAGAATCACAACTTTCTATTGTGAACTCCACAATGGTGGTGTTGGTGTGCAGGCTGTGATCAGCTGACCTGTTGCTGCTCTGAGGTTTACTGCTCTGTGTGGATGAACTGAACTCACAAAGATGTAACCCAGTATTTCACAGCTATCTGAGCTGATCTCCATCCCCTACACTGACAGCATACAGGCTGTAGAAATGTTGGATTCAGTGAATGAATCTCATCAGCATCAGCTTTGATTCAAACTCATCTCTGCTGCACTGATGTAACCTGTAACCCTGACCATGAACACAGCCTCTGTGCACCAACACAGAGCTTTACTGTAAATACAGTACAACAAGCTAACCTTTTTATCACACACTACAGTATTTTCATACAATCTTTTAATTACACAAAGTCAGCATACTTCAGTTTGTTTTGCAGTCCTTACCTTTAAATCTAACCTCTCTCCTTCCTCTCCTGTCCTCTTTCTTACATCTTTCTCCATCTCTGCGTGAACTACTCTCTCTCTTTCCTCTCCCTGAAATACAGCAGCTCTTCTTTTAGCTAGCAGACACACTGTGTGACAAACTGCACACACTTTGTGTGTTTGCTGATATTTGTTGAGCATTTAGAAACGTTGCATTTACCTGCCACACGTTACTCCCTTTATGCTCGCTCCTCTTCAGTAGTGCTAGCTTAGCTAGCAGTACTAGCTAAGCTGTTTATAACCCGTGAGTACAACTTACGGACTTGGTCCTGCCCGCTGTAACCCCTGATTATGGCACCATAAATGAGACATTAATTATATGGGTTTGCGTATTTAATCCCTTAGTACCCAATAAGCCCCGGGGATGGAGGATACACCAGTATGATTGTCTCTTATCTGTTATTATTCCTCCGTTTAGGCTCAGATCGTTTTATGTTTGACGGCGCCAGAAATGCAAACTTCTCTCTGACATGTTAAAAAGTAACGAGTCTGTTTGAAAATGTAAGAAGTAGAAAGTACAGATACTTGTGTAAAAATGTAGGGTGTAAAAGTAAAAAGTAGTCAGAAAAATAAATACTCAAGTAAAGTACAGATACCTAAAAGATCTACTTAAGTACTTCCCACCTCTGTTAATGACAGTAGCTCATTGGAAGGAGGATAAAAATGCCAGTTTTTCTTGAAATATCAGTGCTTTCTGGTGTGGTGCCCCTTGGGACCCCTACTGGCCTCATAGAGACAGTGCAAGAATTTGCTGTCTTGGGCTGTTCAGCAAGGTTAGAGCTGTGTGAAGTCCGCACAACAAATCCTGACAGCTAAATCTCACTAAAAAACTATTTGCGTGCCAGAAAAGCGTGTCTATTCTCCTTAATATTGATACTGAAGTATTAACCACCTTTTATCAAAGTTTTGTACAAAAGAAAGGTGCTGGCAATTGCAATAGCTGATTATATTTTTAAGAAAGAATTTGTTCATCATGCTGTGGTACAGCTGGCTGTCATTATGCAAAATAATTTTATGTCCATAATAATGTGGTTAAATCTCAGTGATTAGATGGAACATAAAATTTCAATCAACTGCAGCAAAAGCCTTGAACAGCATCAGAAACATGTAAAGAATGAGTCCTTGGAAAAAAACTCTTACGGTACTTAGAATGGCCCAGTGAGCCGGCTGAAGCTTTTTTCCTACAATCCTGATCACTGTCCATAAAACATTCCTCTACAAAAACATTTTAAGTGATGCACTTTCCTATTATGGGTACATTTAGTGCTCTGGAATTTTTACTGTCCTCTAAAAATCACAGAGCAGTGCTGCAGTGATAATCTGAAATAATTTCACTACTTCAAACAACAGCTGTGTGTCAGGGTCAAATGTTTAATCTGTTGTGCTCACCTTGAAGCAGTTCTCTTCAGCCATGACTCTCTCAGCTTTCCACTGGTAGCTGGTCTCCCAGGCTGCTCTAACACACTGCGAGGACAGATTCCCCCCAGCTGCCCCTCGCTTCCTCTCAGCCAGGTAAAGATCAACCACCTGCAGACACACCTCGTCGCTCACCAGATGCTGCAGCTTTAGTCAAAGAGGTAGGGATTAGAATATGATGGTGCTCACATTAGATAGTGAAGGCATTACAGATTTAAACTGAGTGTAAAACTGCCTACCTGTCGGATGATATTGTGAATGACCTTGTCGATGGTGAAGCCAATATAGGCGTGGATGGTAAACATCTCTCTCAGCGTGTCTTCATACTGTGTGGAGTCCAGGTTGCCATCAAGCAGACTGCGTACCATATCAAGGAAGGCAGGGTAGTACTCCTCTAACTCCACCTCACCTGTGGAAACATAAGGATAGCACTTCTTAGAGCAGCATCTCATAATATACAGTTAAATCATCAGAGTATCTGCAGTGGAGACTCTTTCCCAACCAATAGCAACCAATAGCAGTGATTTACAAAAAGTGGTTGCCTGATATGTGTTTGAGCTGATCTACAGATGAGCTGCAACAAGTCAGTTATCAGCAACTATTTAATAAATCTGTTAAAAGTAACAAATATTTGAAGGTTCCAGTTTCATGAGTTTCGACATGAGAATGAAAGGCTTTTGTCTTATATTACAGTAAATTTAATATTTTGGTCTCAAACCATAGTTGGTTTTTGAAAGCTGGTTAACCTAGAGCTCTAAGAAATACAATAACAGTAACAAACAACAGTATTTTAGAGACGTGCCTTCAACTGCTTGCAAATCCATTCAGGATACCAAAAATAAATCTTTCACCATAAAATTCCATCTGACCTAAACAAAATACAATATTACACTAAGATTATGAACAAAGTCAACATAGCAAACATTAATATTAATTTAATAGTGTGACTGTAACACCAATTTAAAAGCACATTCTGATTCAGAATCATCCTGATGAAGTAAACTGCACATTACAGCTCAGATTTTTGTTCAACAATCTGGAATAAAACAGCCACTTAATGTACACTGAGCTTACCAGTCCACATCACAGCTGACTGACGCCACTCAAAAAGCAAACTTGACTACTCTAAAAGATTTGAACAACTCTAAAAAGAAGCTGGACTTACTGGGCTGTTTGAGGCGGAGCTCCATAGCAAGATCACATGCCTTTTCCCTCCTTCCCTCTGCCATCAGCAGCCTCTCTCTGCTCTGCTCAGCTCGATGCTCCAGCAGCTGCCGTTCCGCTTGTCGGTAAACCCGCAGCAGCCGCGAACACAGAGTCTGGTGCAGCCGCAAAAAGAAATACCAGTTGTTGTTAACAAAGAAGAGGTTGTAGACACCATCCAGCTCCTTCTGTGCTCTGCTTCGGGGTCACGAAGGTCCACCTTCTCCCCAGCTGCACCCGAGCTCGTCTCCATAGGTGTAGACCCCGGGGTCAACGTGGATCCAGCAGGCTGGCTTATGCTACTGGAGGTGGTCGAGGCTTCGTTTTCTGCAGGTTGGGATGGGCTGCAGCGCCTCCTTCTGGACTCACCGTTGAGCTGCTGCTGTGGTTGGGACTGGGTCAGGGACTGTGGATTGCGCAGGTTGGGGTTGAGACTGACAACTGTTGGCTGCTGCTCCTGATGCATTATTACCATTTCCTCCTCCCCCCTGCTGCTGTGGCGGCGGTTCCACCTCCTCCTTTCTCTCCTCCTTCTTCAGGCTCAGCCTCCTCATCAGTCATTCTTCAGTGTCACTGAGCTCACCGCGACGGGAGAAGAACAGGTCAGGGACAAAGTGCTGGATGATGCGCTTGATGTGGTCCTTGTCATCTTTGTGGATGGTTGGCTGTCGTTTAACGTGGTAGATGATGAGTGAGGCAGCATCTTCCAGGATTTGCTTGTCCTCATAAGTAAACACCATGTGAGGTTCACTGGATGAGGCTGAGCCATTACGGCTTTGCTGGCCAACACCACCTTCTTCTGTGCTCTGCTCCTGACGCTGAGACAAAAAGAAGAAAATCAGACAGCAGAAAAATAAACTCCTACAGGCTAAGCAGAAAACATGGAAATCCTTGATACCAAGAGGTTTCATTGACCTCAGAGAAATTCATATCCCTATACAAAAAGCAATACACAAACTACCTGCACTCAAGGTCCTTTACTTGGTTGCTCTGGAACATCAGGAGCCATGGTAGCGCAAAACCATTAAGGGGAACAATATAAATCCATGTTCTTATTACAGATGCTACTAGAGTAGCTTTGCATGACTCACAATTCAAAATAATCCTTATTTATCTCTGTGCAGCCCCTCAGTTCATCCCATTGGAAAAACAGTTTTAACTCCTCTCCTTTTAAAGGCCACCGTCCCTATAAGGCAGCTGTCTTCTGATCGGCTGTCCATTGTAAACAAAAAGCTGGAACAGTAGGTAGTGTGGCTGGTGGTCAGAGCTTTTGTGCAGGGATAACAATATTAAGTATACCCCCCTGTGTTTGGAGAACCTGCGCTTTTGGCTTGTAGGGACTACCCTCACATATGCAGACCTAAACATCTGTCATGTTTAATGAGATCATCTGCCAATTAAACTTACAGAAAATGACAAAAACACAATAGGTCCACTTTAGTAATGTCAACATGGATGAGAAAATCCTAAAGCAGCTCAGAATCATCGGAAGTTTAGCCAAGTTAAAAACAAACAGCCTCAGTGAGCTGATGGCTGTTGTGTAACTCTCCCGTTTCCTAATTATAGGCAAAAGAATGAGCTCTTGTATTTTTTTGAAAATATTCAGGTTACACTATAATAAACCCTTTTATACCATCTCATTGAATC
The DNA here is from genome assembly GCF_007364275.1 of Archocentrus centrarchus. Taxonomy (NCBI): domain Eukaryota; kingdom Metazoa; phylum Chordata; class Actinopteri; order Cichliformes; family Cichlidae; genus Archocentrus; species Archocentrus centrarchus. The sequence goes on from NW_022060217.1 coordinate 13,552, forward strand.
TGACTTTTATCGTGAGTCTCCAAAAGAACCTCAACAATTATGCAGGACTGCTGTATAAGGCTTCACACCTTGTTATCTTTTCATCATCATGTAAGGTCGCAGATAGAGGAGTGTTTACCTCATCATAGATGCTTTCAATCTCATTAAGAAGACTTTTTGACCGCAGGGCCTTCATGTCATTCTGCTTGAAGTTGACCCCTTGGTGGTCAAGGGACTTCAGGTAGGCCTTCTCATACTGCTCCCGCCAAATCTTATTGAAACCCTGCTGGGCCTCTCGCCACTCTTCCTCCTTAGCTTTCAACCTGGAGAGGAAAGAAAAGCTTTTAAATTGATGCCTTAAAATAAATAAACAAACACCCATGTACTGTAATATATTTTGTCACCCCAGTGCAATTTTTTCACGTTTGATTGGAAGGAAAAAGTCAGTTATTCAGAAAGAACTATTTATGTAGCAGGATGCACAAGGACCTCCCTGTTGATAAAAGGATCTTACTCATGCTGTCAGCAATTGAATATTCCCATCATACTGTCACTTGCTTAAGCCTCTCAGCTGGTCTTGTAAACAGAGGCATAATCAACAATTTCTTTCTATAGTCAGAATGACATAAACATAAGATATGTCAGTTTAACATAATGCTAATTCATGTGCATAAGGAAGAATATTGTAGGCTATAATGCTTAAAGTGTCTGCACATTTCAGATGTTGCTGGGGAATTCTGTGATAAAAAGATTGTTCTGACCTCTTCAGCACCACAGGCACAGCAGTAGCAGGACTCCTCTTCAGTCCCTCGATGATCTCAGGGGCTTTGTCGCCATAGATACGATACACAGCACGACGCTGGATGACCTCAGAGGTGCCGCCCAGGCAGTCATCTAATCTGAATCGGTCCTGGTCCTCTGGTGAGAGGCGAGACAGCTTCTTCTGGACACTCTCTAGCACTCTGATGGTGGCCAAGTTTGTCTCCAGAACAACATCCAGCTAAAGGGTGTTACAGACAGCTTTTAGAGGGCATCAACTACAGCTTAGTGCCATGTGATATACGTGTTTAAGCGCAAAATATCCTCCTTTTAAAAAGCAGGGTCACAAAATAAAACTTATTTAAAAAAGTGGAAACAGATTCCCTATTAGGATAACTATTGATCCAAGAGGGAAATTCATAGAAGACGCAAATACCTCAAATCTTCGTCCTCACAGCGATGCAGCTGCTCCTCATAAGGAGTCTTCTTAGAGCTAACAAAGGTCGAATCTTCTGACCAGGAGGGGAAAGACACCCAGGTGTCATTCAATACCTGTGCACATACAGATAAAGACGTATCAGTAAACTGTCAGGAACCAAAGATGTCACAACAACACACTTTTTTTTTTTTTTTTTTTTTTTATAAATGGTAACACTTTAAAGAGGACCATTTATGCTCATTTACACCTTGATATTTTTACTCTGGACTCCAGAAAGTTTGAATTAAGTTACAATAACATTGCTTTATCGTTTGTCTCAAACAATCTGTTGTAGTGCCTCTCCCTTTATAAGACAATTTTTTTCTGATTGGCTGCCCCTCACAAAATATTTGAAAAGCAGGTGCGTGAGGCTACAGTGCTGACAGCATGCCTCATAGAGAGAACATTTTAAGGATATGCTTACTTTATGAAATCAAACAGAGCCAAAAGTAAGGAAAGAAATACTGCTAGCTGCCAGTGCTACCCCTCAGCCTCCTGGCAGCATAAAGTTTAGGTGGCACAAATCCCCTGGAAGTACAACTTCTAGAACACATAATTACCAGGTCTCACTAGATCTTAATGGGGTGCACATGAGCCTGAGTGACTTGATTCACCATGTCAATTCAAGCTAAGTAAGAACCAGGAATAAGAAATGCTAAAATTATAATATAAACCACTGAGAATCATATCACTTTCTGTTATTGGCATTTTTATGGCAAGAACTAAGTCATCCAAGATTTTTAGTAGATCTATGGTACATCTATAGCATCAATTTGAAAGTCCTAGGTGACATTGTTCACAAGTTATCACATTCATTTTCAGAAAACTTGACCTCTGACCTTGAGGTCAAGGTTGCCAAGATTCAAACTTGTCCAAGATTTAGTAGATGTCAGTTTGAACACCCTAGGGCCCACGGTTCTCAGCTTAGCACGTTCACAAAGTTGAAAAATTGGCCTCCCGCCCAAATGGTGGGGTGACAAGCTTTTGGCTCACAGTGGTTACTTGTACATATGTTGACCTCATTACATGAAACTTTAATATAAGCAAAGGAAAAACCTCTTTATGCTAGTCACTTATTTTTCACTTTTTTTTTTTTTTTTTTTTTTTTTTACTTATTTTATCTTTCTCCTTATAAAGTACTTGCCTTATTCTGCATAACCATAATCTACAACCAACTACTAGGCCATTAATTAGGATTTTTTTCTTCAATATGTTCTAATGACTGCTAAGTAAGAGCAAGAAAACTGCTGAAATACAATCCTAATATGTCAGAGCCAGTGTTGGCATCACACCATGCATAATACTGAGCTAACACGTTGTTAATGGTGGATATGTGTACACTTAACTTAATGGGTAACCTTTTGCTTTAGTTCAACATTTTCACAAGTGAGTTCCTGTTTTTTTGTACTTTGCACTGAGACAGAAACACATGCACGAGCAATACACTTTCCTCCTGTGGTTTCCCACCACTTCACTAAAATACAGGTGGCAATAACGTGAAAAAAATGTGAGAAGACTGGCTCGCAGCTTCATTCACACCCACTACAGCAATGATAGCTCTAGAGCACACAATATTTGTCATATCTCCAAAATGTTACATAGATGTTGCATAAAGTGACATATAGTGCATGAGGTCACAACCTTCTATACCACTCTGGTCTTATAGCCACACTGGTGTAGGTGAGGTAGGGTTTGAAAAGGGAATTAAGTACACAGTGTCATTTCCTCTTTGGTCCTGATCAGGGATTGACAATTTATCTCAATTAAGTTGGAAACCTTGAAAACCAACATTTGTTATGACAACCTTGCCTGCACTCTTAGTCAAGCTTTCTTGTGATTTCTTTAAGTAGTCTCCAGGACATTCAAAGCTCTTATTTGGATGTTGGCTGCCTTTTGTTCTGTTCTCTAGGTAGTTTTCATTTTTTTTTTTTTTTTAGGCCTGCTACTTCTTCTTTGTCCTCCACTTGTCCAGTTTTCCTCAAATTTTTTAAGGACACACTGCACACCATTCCAAGATATGCCAAGCTTCCAGCTAATAGTTTTTTGAGAGTCACCCTGTTGTTGCAAAAATACAGTTTTATGCCTGTCAAACTATGTTATCATTGGCATTTTTCATAGATTCAACTAAAGAAATGGGAACAAATGTGCTCTTGCAACATGCTTCTAGTAACAAAGTGTCTAAAGATACAACAATTGGTTCTTTTCCAAGTTGTCTTAATTGTAAATGCTGGGTCATCTCTTGAGTTAAGTGCCTTTTTATGCTTGAATCATTCACAGGTCACTTAAGTGGTTCGAAAAAAACAAACAAAAACAAACCAACCATTCTTCTGAAATGGTCTTGTACAAGGACTGGACTGGAAATGAATTAAAAAGGCAGCCAAAGAAAAACTTTGAAAGAATTTCAGAGAGCCTGGAGAACTATTGCTCAAGACCACTTTAAAAAGATGACAAGAAAGTCTGGCTCCTTGGAAGCAAAATAAAGACATGAGGGGTGCTGCAAGACTTTTGCACAGTACTGTACCTCAGGGGAAAAACTCCTACAAACAGCCTGAAGCATAAAATTAAAAAACACCGCCTGTTACCGTTGTATTGTTTATCTTCATTACTGACGAGCCTCATTAATCTGCTCTGTCACATCACATCCTAACCATGTTAAAGTCATTAACATAAAGTTAAGCGAGTAAGTATTTTACTAGAAAACCTGTACTTTTGAATATTTAATATAAATTGCTAAGTAAAATTAATGAGAGAAAGTCTACACTCATGAAGATGATGTATGATTTTATAAAGGCCTGCATGTTTGCCTCAAGTAGCTAAAAGCATGCAAGCTACCTTATGGCCTCTGATGTTTATCGATCAGTGTTGATGAAATAAATGTGGGGAAGGAAGAAAAAAAAAAAAAAAAACCTTGACAGCTAGATTCTGCCTTGTGTGCATAAGCGTGTACAAACATACACAGCAGTTTTTTTTCATAAAGGAAGAGCTTTGAGACATCCTCTTATTTGGCAGCCTGAAGGTGTGAGACAGAAACTAAAGTTGTCTTGCTTATGTCCCCCTTATGTTACTACAGTTTAAGGAGTCCTCAAAAACAATTAGATATTTAGGTGAGATGGGCAATTCACAAAGACACAATAAAAGGCATGCACTAGTAACACAATCATACTCTTCTGCATGTCTAGCATTAATTTGTATGCATGCAGTTCAAGCTTGTGACATGCTGAAAAAATGATGTGTGACGCAATCTGGCAAACAGGGGTCACAGGGGTTAATTCTTAGGCACCAGCGTGTATGATTGGCTACCTGTGATGTCATCATTACTTTGGATACCTAATATATTTCATATGCAAAGTCATTTTAATGATGGCATCATTGGTATAATAATGGCACTCAAAACATGTAAGCAATCTCTCCCTTGTTGTGAAAATCATCCCGTGAAGCTGGAAATGACCCACAATACACTACCGATTCATAGTTAGTTGCCTAAGAATTAGCCCCTGCAACTTCTGATTCCTTTTGCCAGATGGGGTCACATATGTAAATTCAGATATGAAGTCAACCTGTTAAGATGCTGTCAAATTAATAGAAAGGAGTGCATGTCTGAAAAGGGCAAAAATGCATGCAAAAGCAATTAAATTATATTGTGATCTCTGTTTGATAACATGTAAGTGGATATACCTCCTTGCATAAGGCAGTGCGCCCACTGCATTTAGGCTGCTGGTAGGTCTTGGGCAGTGCTCTATAGCTGGACCCCAGGCGCTTGCAGGAGGCATAATCCACCTCCCTGCCCCCTCCTCCCTCCATGTAACGATCTGACAGCCCTGATACAGCATGAGAGAGCTCTTTGTCCCCGAGAAATGACTTGAACTGTGTGTATAGTTCAGGAAACTTCCTGGAAGCAGATGGGCAAAATTATTAATCACAGATAAATTCAAGTACGCCACCATTTAGAGGTAACTTTAATATTTCTTAAGGTGGCCTGAATGTCCTATCTCACAAGGAAGGGCTCAGGGACTGCTGCAGCTACTATATTAAATCAATTTCCACATTTGTTTTTCTCATTTTAGCCATCTCAAAAAATCTTTGCATTCACTCACCCCAAGAAAGGAGTGACAAGCTGTAGCAGTTCAGCTCCTGAAACAACTTCCTGGTTGAACAAGGCGATGCAGCGCAGGAAGTTCTCATATACTTCCTGGCTTTTAAACAGGCGACGAACCTAAATGACAAGTGGATTGACAAGAAAATCAGACCCATCACTTTAAAAAAAAAAATGTAAAGACAACAACAGAGGATGTAAGGAAAATAAAAGGAGATTAATAGTCTAGAACAAACAGGAAAAAAATAAATATCAACATTACTTGCCCTGAAGACTGATCCCTCACCTTATCAAAGAAGGAAAATTCTCTTAAGACTCCATGTTTGCCAACCGAAGCAAAAGACTGATCTTTGGTACAAGAATACTTCATTTTTTTCTAAATACAAAAAGAAAGAAAAAAAGAAATGAACATTACAAACTTTAGTTATCAACGTGATTATAGTTACTTTTGGAAAAATACAAAAGACTGAACAAGGAGATATTACACACACCACACACACACACACACACACACTTGATTTGATGCTGATTAAAAAAAAAAAAAAAATGCCTTTCATTTTTTTTTTTTTAGCAGTATACTCGCCCTACAGGTGGTCTTTGTTTATCCTTCAAGCTCAGGTCCTCTACCAGAGGCCTGGAAGCTTGAGGGTCCTGTGCAGTATCTTAGCTGTCCCTAAGACTCTCTGCTCTCCTAGAGAAAGATCTTGGATGTCATTCCTGGGATCTGCTGGAGCCAGTCTCCCAGTCTGGGGATCACTGCCCTGAGGATTCCGATTATCATGGGCATCGCCGTTACCTGCACCTTCCACATCCTCTCTAGCTCTGCTTTCAGCCCTTGATATTTTTTGGGCTGCTCATGTTCCTTCTTCCTGATGTTGCCATCACTCAGCATTGTTACATCTATCACTATGGCCATCTTCCTCTGCTTGTCCACCACTATGTCTGGTTGATTATGTCACAGAATCTTAGCTCGGTCATTCTCAACCACCATTGGGTGCATATCCCATTTTGACCTCAGGACTTCCAAGCCATACTCGGCAAAAATGTTCATGTATACTATGCCAGCCATATGGTTATGGCGTTCCATGTATTAGATTAAGATTAAATTCAACTCATTGTCAGTGTGCGCACAAGGCACACAACAAAATGATCATTCCAGATCACTCATCCAGAGACGAGCATCTGCGGTCATGCAGCCAGAGACCGACGCTACCGTTAGGCAATGTGGTTTAAGTGTCTTGCCCAAGGACACAAAGCAGCACAGGGACAGGGGCTCGAACCTGCAACCTTCCGGCTGCAAGGCTAGCGCCACTGCCACTGCCCTATCTGCTAGCATCTTGCACCCTGTTATGTCTTGGATTGTCTCAGGAGCATCTCTGTTTCTGCATCTGACTACCTTCCCTTTCTGACTACACTTCTCCAGTCCAAATGACATTCCGATGTTGTTGCTCTAGATCACTGTAGATTCACTGGATCAGTGAATTGATGTCTCGTTCACTCCTGGCATATAGCCTGATGTCATCCACATAGAGAAGGTGGCTGATTCTGTAGTCGGTATCTGTAGCCAGTCCTGTTAATGATTTGGATTGGATTGATTTGGCTATGTGCCTATTCATCTTAACTGCTATGATGCCTGACAGGAGCTTCCATGTTGTGCTGAGGGAGGTTATTGTCTAGTACAGGGGTGGGCAACTCCAGGCCTCGAGGGCCGGTGTCCTGCATGTTTTTAGGTGTGTTCCTGAGCCAACACACCTGAATCACATATAGAAGTCATTAGCAGGACTCTGGAGAACTTGACTGCATACTGAGGAGGTAATTCAGCCATTTGATTCAGGTGTGTTGGATCAGGGACACATCTAAAACCTGCAGGACCCTGGCCCTCGAGGCCTGGAATTGCCCACCCCTGGTCTAGTAGCTGAATGGGACCAGTCCCTTTTGGGGATCTTGGGGATCAGTACAGTTCAGCCTTCGGTTAGCCATTCTGGGTGCATCTCATCCATGAGTGCATATATATTTTATGATGTAACACATTTGCATTTCCTCTAATACCAGTTTTTAATATGTTTAATGCTTTTTCAGTTTTTAATGTCCAAAAAAATATGACAAAAAGTTAATACTGATATTTCTACTTTCTTTGCAGACTGGAGTGTAACAAACATGGGATTTTTTTCCTGCTTTGCAGCCATTTTTCACAATCCACGTTAAATTTATTTATTTTTGAGCATTAATATTTTTAAAATAAAATATAAGCCTGAATCATCTTAAGTATTATTTCGTTATATGAATATTTAGACCATATATTCATGAAGTTCACTTGACTATAATCATTTTTGTTCATGTCAGTATGTTATGTGTGAGGTTGTTAACTTCGTATGAAAAACTAAGTAGTGCCCATATTAGTGCATAAATAGAAATGATACAACATGCAAAATAAATATTACTTATGTACTTTATATATATATATATATATATATATATATATATATATATATATATATATATATATATATATATATATATATATATATATATACATACATACATACATATACACACACACACACACATACTATCTATATACACACTATCTATAGATCCCACACCTATGATATTACTGCATGGATAGGATAAATTATGTTACAGGATTATGGGACAATTTCTGTGCAGCATGTGGCAGTACATTATTTACTGTCCATAAAAGTAAATGACATACATCATAGGGCTTATATGCAACACAACAATATGCATAAATGGCAAACATTTTTATATGTTTTGCTTAGTTATATGTCAGATTTAAAAGTAGATGATTTTAAAAGTTCAAATAAATTTAAATTCAATGAACTTTCATTTATTGGCATGTACTTGTTTTCAATGAAATGTTGGTGTGGCACATGGCCATCTCCTCCATTATCCAAATTGTTGCTGTGTTACTTAACATTTATCTGTACATGGAAAAAAAAGAAATGGCCAAAAGAAAAGAAGGTTACGATGCTAAAATTCAGCCGCTGGTAATTTTAAACCATTCTGTAGTGTCTGTAACAGGACAATAATTCAAGGGTTCCCTTCAAAGCTGAGCATCATTTTTTTTTTTAATCAATCGCAAATACTTCACAAAACCCCATTTCACAAGATGATAAAGTTTAAGGAACGATCCCAAAAACTAGCATCTAACAGACCTAATTTTTTTGCCAATAATGAACAACTTTTAGCTGCTTGACTGTGACTGCCCTTTAAAGAGAGAACCTACCTTGAGCAGTGGGGACATATGCTGAAGAAGTATGGGCCTGGGTCTCTTTTTGTTCTGTTTGGTTATCGTGTCCTCTTCCTCTGTCCTTTTCAGCTGCTCTTTTCCCCAGTCAGGAGCTGCCAGTGAACTACAAAAGAGCAGGCACACGGGAGAAAAAAAAAAACCCTCAGTTTTACTTTTGGGACTTTGGCTACTACTAACATATTCTTAGAAAACTGATCAACAGAAAAACTACATTTTTTCGAAGTTTTAAATTCAAACAGTTCAAAAGCAAAATAAAATATTCTTGGTAAATTTGCTTGAAAAGTGCCCTGAACGGTAAGTATCAAAACACTTAATGAATGTTCTCAATGAATCATTAAGCTCTAAATGTGGTTGAAGTGCAGATTTGACAATGGAAAGTGAAAGTACAAAGGAAAAAAAGCAGGTTTTTTACTGCAGTGACTAATATATGTGAACATTATCAGCCTAACATTTCTCAGCAGTAAATATACAAAATGTCACTGTTGTAAACTCTGTTAAAATAACTGGAAACGGGCTGCCGGTTTGGCTCGGTGGGCGGGCGGGCCATGTGCCCTCTGACTGAAATGCAGCGGCCCAGGTTCAAGTCTGCCCTGTGTGTCCTCCCCTGCTCTCTCTCCCTTCTTCCTGTCTACTCTTCACTGCTAAAATGCCCAATAAAGGCAAAAAAGCCTGAAAAGAAATCTTTAAAAAAAATAAATAACTGGAAAAGGGAAATGTTACTTTCATGCCTGACTGTAGACCGTTTCTGTTCCAACCTTCTACATTTTTTATCTGCTTCTAAAGTGGAACATTATGAATCTCTCTACTGCTGCTTGACTGACCAGTGATCTCTTGGCATCGGGCAAGAATTGTCCAAACTCAGCCAGCAGGTCTTCTTGTCCCTTGAAGAGACTGGCAACTTTAGAAAACACCTCATCTTCTGTCATTCCACTGCTGCCTCGGCTCCCTCGACTCTCCTTCACCTCTAGCTGCTCCTTCTGAAATGTTGTTGGGCGGTGGGTAAGGGAAAAGAAAAAAGAAAAACAATACTCAAGCATTTGCAAAAAAAACAAAAAACAAAACCAAAACAAAAACTACACATTCTATACTATGAATATGCAATGTAATGACTTTATTTCCACAGTACCTGATATGTGTGAAGAATTTCTAGGAAGGCTCTATAGATCTCTGGATGGTCCAGGAAACGGTTTTTAATCTTGTTTACATAGCTGATGGCGCTATCAAATTCTACGGGGCTCGTCTCTGAGGCAGGTGGGGACACAGATGAGGTGGTGGCCGGATTTTGGCTCTCTCTGCTAGTTAAAGGAAGAGAAAGTCTGCTGGGAGGCTCTGGAGGTCCTTGCTGCTGAGGAAGATAGGGGCTCTGATGAGGCCACCTTCACTTCACTGGTCTGGGTAGGTCCAACTTCAGAGTGAGTGGAAGAGGCACTACCCGAGGTCGCAGCAACTGCAGGAGTGGCTGGACTCTTCCCCTGCGAGCCTGGGGATACCTGCACAGAAAAGCAATGGTAGAGTGAAGGTGAGCTGTATGAGGATACATTAAGCAAATGACTTTGTAAGTCATTTGCTTAATGTAAGTAAGTAAGTAAGTAAATATGCCAGTCCAGTTAAAATTATGTTGTAACCAACTTTAATGTGCTCATGTTGCTACAGAAATAAATCACATATTTACTTCCCTCAGTGGGTTTGTATTCAATCTCTCCTATAGCAGTATATAAACTCTATATACACTTTGTAAATGTACACAAAAGAAAGGTAAACAGTAAATGTAGTGCACTAAATGCTAGAAAATGATTTTCAACAGAAAAGGCTTGCCTTAATTTTATATGAAACCTTAAGTTTTAGGGGGAAAAAAATGCCTACTTTATGTCTACTGTTCAGGAAGCAGAGAGATTGAATTTCTATCTAAATGTATGTATTTGTAATCTAAATTCAATATTAAAGGAAAGTTGTTCTGATGCAAATCCCAAACAACACTAACGTTTCACCTCAGGTTGCCCCATTATCATGCCATCCACTACCTCAACAAGATCCTTTCTCACAGAACAGAACGTCACAGCAGTTTAGTTTCTAACTTTTACTTAAAACAATAAATTGTACACAGAAAGTGAAAGGGCTGAAAATGGCCTCTGCATTCATTCTGTGTACTTTCAGGAAAAAATTAAAACACATAAATTGTATACATAAAAATGGATTTAACTCAATCTGAGCTGAGGCAAATTGGTTTTGATTGCCATTATTTGAAATCATTAGAAATCCCTCACTCCAGTTATTTTTGTATCAGACTGAAGACATCATATATATGTATCAATCTAATATGGATTCCTAATCTCTGAAATTCGTTTTACACACAGCTTGGATATGTACAGGAAAAGCAGCACTCCAGCTGTAATTTTACTTAACTACCACACAGACAAATTTGCTCTCTCATTTTGTAGTGAAACCTTCATGAGGCACTGCATTCAGCTGAAGTTCAGTGCAGCAGAAGCACACCTGTTTCCTTCTAAGATGTTCTGTGGTCTTAAACATATAGTACCTTCAGCATACATTACTGTACATTGCCTTGCTGCTGTAAATTTCAGATCTGAATATACTAAGCACTTGTTCTTGTTTTTTAAGAGCGAGTATCTCACCTGTGGAGAGAACGGAGCCTGAAGGAAAGCCATCCCATTTTTGGGAACCTCTATCCGATACCCTGGTGGCAAAAGGCATTGAAGCCCAAGACGAGGTCTGGGTGTCCATGGAACAGTTGTGATACACGGTTTATCACCCCTGGCGTGTCGATGCTATTTAAGAAGACAGGCAGACATTTTAGATGTTTGGTTGACAAAGTAAGATTAACTTCCTCTCAAACATTGCAAAGCAAAATTAGAAACAAATGCTTAATCAGAGCTATACAGCTTAGTTTATTATTTAAAAAAAAAAACACACAATAGACTTACTAATTATAAAATCCTCTTAGTCCACCCTTTAATTTCAAGATAATAATACCTGTTGTATAATTACAGTAGAAACTATCTGCTGTTATATGCACTGATAAGCTCCAGATTGTGTGGTTTAATCCTTGGGTAGTTATGTTTCACAAAGTAATGAAACTCCACACACAAGTCCCACAATCACCATCTAAAGAGTATGTATGAGAATTTATGTCATTAAAATGCATTGCTAAAACACTATTACTTCTGATTTTCACCTTCGCAGAGGTACATCTGCCTGTTGGTCAGCAAGATTACACAAAAACCATCAAGCCAAATTTCATAAAATTTGGTGGAGCATGGGTAAATGAAGATCCCACTGCATTTTTAAGCAGATCTGGATCACTTTCATTAAAACTGCAAGACAGGTAATTTGCTTTGGCAGAGTAATGTGCTTCCTATGTGTTCCTGTAGTTGCTTGTGGGTTTGTTTGCATAAATGCCCACTGGGTACCTCTGTGACTTGAACTCTTTCATGATGTCAAGAAACTTGTTATATATGCCAGGGTCATTCGCAAAACGAATTTTGACTTGGTCCAGATATGACAAGGCATCTTCAACCTAAACAGAGAGAAAGAAAAGAGAGAAAAAAAAACCATCAGTACAGAACAAAGCACAGGCAGTCTCTACTGGATATATGGAACAGCATTTTTCCCAGCATCTAGTTATGTTGGCCATGGTGTATAATTTAACAGGGACACGTATAATTGGGCAATACCTTGTTTACACATCTCAAATGCTACGTTTTGTATTATTAATAAATACATTTATTTGACATTTCTACTATGAAATTTCAGGCAGTCCATAGTACAGATTTGCGCTATATACGAGTGTTACATGAACTAACACGAATACTGATTGCTTTCTTCACTATCAGCCAAAGTGCCACATCAACAAATCCTCTGGTTAGCAGTACAAGCTGTCCAACTAACGTAAATAAATAAATAACTGGGCATACACAAGAGACACCGAGCAGCTTTTGTTCAATACTCCACTGCTTTCTTTCGCTAACCACAGCTAGGCTAGTTTAGGTTGCGACAAAAGAGGGAAAAAATGTCTTCACACAAGCCACTGTGACAAATAGTCCACATCTTAAGAGGGTTGTTGTAGCTAACGTTTAGCCAAGAGCCAGTGCGACTGACGATAATAACTCCACCAACACTTGCAACACCTACCCGCATACAAAGTTATACAATGTTTAGTCACAGTTGGTCCCCGGCCAACAGTGTCGCGTTGACAAAAACAGTACGACATATTAAACATTATGATAACAAAGAAACGTGTAATGAAGCTGCTAATGAACTGAAATAGCCGTTCTCGGCTAGCCGGGCTGACGTCCTCCACTTTGTTCGGGGTGGCTGAAAAAACGAACAGGAGGAACTTCCCACAAACGAGGTCTGAGTTAACGTTTGCTCACAGAAGCACTTATTGATATCACAAATGAGAAAGTACCACCAACTGTGCCACTCCACCGTCACTCGCACATCCACTAACGATGCACAGCTTCTAAATCTAACATTAACATCAACGTTAGGCTGTTTAGCAATGAATTACTTTTAATAGGCCAACGAGCTAACTAACGCTAGCCAGCCGTTCCTTTCACTACTCTCGACGACAGGCGAGAGAAAGAAAAAAAAAAAAAAGAGAGCACCAATCCAATGCAATGATCCGACGAACAAAATGGTTCTGACTCTGAGCACTTTTCCCTTGTCATGTCCGTTGTCTCCTACCCTTCAGCTTCTGGAAGTGCTGCTGCTGCACTTGCTTTTGTGTTATAACGTAAGGCTTGTCTTGAATTTGGTTTATTTGCTTCGCGGTGCTGTGCGCCTGAATCTTCGCCATTATCCCGGCGACAGGAGGCTCGAGAGCCGCTACCCACAACTTAAGATGGAAGCTTCGGCGTTACCTCCAGTTGTTGGCTAGCCGACAAACCTTGCTCTCGGTCGGGAAGCCAGCCTGCCAGCAAGCAACCCTACTCTGCCTAGCTGGACAGTCTGGGCAGAGGCAAAAAGGACGGGAAATCCAGCAGAATGAATGTTGATGACAGACAACCTGCTACTCCTGGCGACTTCGATGAAACATCACCATCGAATTAAACAAGCCCAGACGAGAACTATCGGAAAATAAGCTCAGAGACAATGGTTACCGTTTATCGTATTTAAAATAACTATCGCCTGTCTCTTTAAATTCGGCGGCAGCGGTCTGTCTTGGCGTCCGGAAGCCAGAGTAGGAGTGAAAAAATTAGAAAAAAAGAAAAAAAAAGTGAAAAATTGAACTGCGCAGTCGCAGCGATGGGAGGAGTTGAGTTCACAAGAATCAGATTGCTCCACTCCCCCTTCACTGCTACAAAGGAGCAGCGTTACTCCATGCAGAAGGATGGCTGCACACTCCACAACGGTGCCCACAACTACAAGCTCCACGGTGGACCGAGCGCTGACTGTGAGAAAGATCGATGCAGGGCTATTGATAGACACCTACGGCTCATTCAGAATGGATTCAGCTTGGTTTTCCAATACAGGTGCCAGAGGCAGTTTAAACAACTTCAATGGATGTGTGGAAGCAAAGAAGGAACAAATATTTCGTTTTAAAAGGTTTTATTAGTGACTGATTTACACATGGAGTAATTATAACAATGAAAAACACCGTTTGTGCATTGCATATCTGCAACATTGTGATAATTCTACCTTGAAAGGTGCTGAAAGGTATCTGCCATACTATTAAACTGTGAGGCATCCACTATGAGGATTTTGCAGCTAATTTCCACCTTTGTAACCACTGCTGAAAAGTCAGTCCTCCTTTAGTGACTTCAGGAAGGACGTGCTGGGCTGGTCTATCCCACCTGCATGAACACACAAACCAAAATAATTTAATAACCAGATTATGAGACACTGACAAGGACAAAGCCAGACCAAAAAAAATCAATTAGATATTGACCTATCACAGATGAATTGGATTGTATGTATGAAACCTTTTTTTTTTAAAATTGCCCAAAAAATAATTGCAAGGTATTTAGAAACTGTGTCATCTCATATCTCCAGCAGAGCGTGCTCAGACTCCTTTATTTTCAATATGCTCAGCACTGTTCACCACGTGAAATTTCTGGAAAACTAACAATGACTCCAATATTTCCATTTTCACATAATAATGCATGTAAAATAAAGATCAGCTGATATAGCTAGATAATAGTTTTTATTTCCAAAAAATTCCAGTATTGATTGGGCTCTAAAAGTATCACAGTTTAAAAAAAAAAAAATCTGTGCAGTTAAGGTTTAGGCTAGAGTTTATTTTCAAAGTTTCAGTTCCAAAAATATACAATTAGATGAATGAACCACCATCTGCCATAAAAACTAGAAGATCACCACTGAAAAATTTATTAGTCAAAGACCCAGCTTGATCCATGTCTGGGAAATCTGCTGGATATTCACTCTGGATTAACGAGATGTCAGTCAGCCAATAATAATCTCAATTAACGATCAGGTGTAATTTGTCCATCGCATTATTGAGACCAGTTAAAAATGGCAAGTACACTTACCACTCCGTAATGGGCTCCATAATAGTAAAAAGGCCTCGTCAGACAATCAATGTCAGATAATTAAAGCTGCCCAAATCACTTATTTGGAAAGCAAAACCACATACAAAAAGCGTGCACAAAGGTGCGCACAAAAAAAAAAATCTAAGTATTATGTAGAAGTTAAACCAGGAAGTAGTTCTAATGGATGTTTAAAACATGGTCTTTTAGTGATTACTTGTCACACTCATTTTCACTTATAGATGTTGTTTCGGTTTCAAACCACTGTAAGCTGTGTCACACTTGGTAATTCCCAGATCTCAGCAGCAAAGTTGGGAGCATTTTTATAACACAGCCAGATTATAAAGAATATTCCCATCTTAATTAAAAAAAAATGCAGTATTTGTTTTTTTAAAACAGGTTATCAATTTAAGAATTGTGTCCCACCAGTAGAGATGGCAGTTTTGACTTG
>NW_022060218.1:0-5000 GCF_007364275.1 Archocentrus centrarchus
ACTTTATAATGTCTGTACGGTATGGTACAAATGGTATTTATTTTTGTATCGTATACGGTATGTATCGTATGGAATGTACAGTACATACAGGTCCATACAGTCTCTACGGTATGTTCGGTACATACGGTATTATACGGTAAGTGTGTAACCTGTAAAATATAAATATAAAAATCAAAAATATAAATTGTAAATATATATTTTTTATGTATTTTTTATATTTATATAAAAATAAAAAGATAAATGAAAAAATATAAATAAAAATTATATTTAAGGTATATGTTTATGGTATGCACGTGCATATGGTATGTATGCTGTGGAATGTACAGTATGTGCCATACATACGGCAGGTACTGTATGTTCGGTACATATTTTAATATATCCATAAATATTTATATTTATTAATATAAAAATATATGAAATATTAAAATATAATAAATATTTAAAAATCAAAAATATAAATTATATTATTTATATATTAATATAAATAATAAATAATAAAATATATTTATATATTTTCTATATTTATATAAATGTAAAAATAAAAAGATAAATATAAAAATATAAATACAAATTTATAATATATGTATTGTATGTATGTACGGTATGGTACATACTGTACGTACATATGATATGGATATTGTGGAATGTACGGTATATACGGAAGGTATGGTATGGAATATACGGTATGTACGATATGTATGTAATGGAATGTACGGTACATACGGTATGTATGGTATGTATGTAATGGAATGTACGGTACAAAAAAAAAAATTAGAAATATAAATTTTAAATATGTTATTAATATATTTATATAAATGTAAAAATAAAATATAAATAAAAATATAAATAAAAATTTATAATATATGTATTGTACGTATGTACGGTATGGTACATACTGTATGTACATATGATACGGAAGGTATGGTTTGGAATGTACGATATGTACGGTACATACCGTATGTACGGTAAGTTCGGTAGGTACGGTATGATACGTACGGTATGTATGGTGCATACGGTAGGTACGGTATGTATGTAATGGAATGTACGGTACAAAATAAATCCAAAAAATTTATATGTATATAAAATATAACAAAAAATTTATAATATATGTACGGTATGGTACGTATGGTATGTACAGAAGGTACAGTATGAAAAATAAAAATATAATAAATATATAAAAATTAGAAATATAAATTTTAAATATATTGTTAATATATTTATATATTTTCTATATTTATATAAATGTAAAAATAAAAAGGTTAATATAAAAATATAAATATGTATGGTATATATATATGTATAATATATGTATGGTATGTATGTACGGTATGGTGTTGTGGTTTGTACGGTATGTGCCATACATATGGTATATATGGTATGGAATGTCCGGTATGTACAGTACATACAGGTATGTACGGTAAGTTCGGTACGTGGGGTATGATACGTATAGTATGTATGGTACATACGGTACATACGGTAGGTACGGTATGTATGTAATGGAATGTACGGTACATATGGTAGGTACAGTATGGCATTTACGGTAAGATACGTACGGTAAGATACGTACGGTATGTACGGTCTTGTATGTAAGGTACAGTATGTATATTTAAATTTACATATATGTATTAAAATATAAAAATATAAAAAACAAATCGTCACCTGCCCTCACCTCTGCATAGCTCATGTCGCCTACCAACTGTGAGTGTGAAGCACAGCTGTGTAAAAGCAGCTGGTTAAACGGAGAACGAACTTTTTCTTCTTTTTGTGGTTTAATTTTAAGTCTTTAATTCAAAATAAGCTGTTAAAACAAGCATAACACATTTAAACATCAAGGAATACAGCTGAGTGAATGATTAATTTCCAACTATATTAAGTGAGACATTAATGTTGAAAAAAACTATCCCGTTATGATGCTTTTAACTTTAATTTCAGGAGTTTGCTTATCACAGGAACACTTCCGCCCTTCCTTGGTCTGTGTAGTAGACAAAATTTTGAAGTTTAAGCTTATGTATATTGATTCATTAATTACGATTAATTAATTACAAAGCTCTTAATAAATTAGATTATTTTTTTTAATCAAGTCCCACCCCTAATAAGTATATATATAAATACGCACCATTAAAGATCTTTTTTTTTCCGTGCCCTGCATGGTAGATTCAGCAACATAGTCAGAGTTAGTTGATTGAATCTAACAGGAAGTTTCACATTAGACATGAAAACCAAATGAGTGATGAAGCGCTTTTAGACCACTCACTGTCTCTGCTTCAGACACAGTAACAGAGTTGGGTGTTTATTTTTGTCTACAAAAATACAATGCAGCTCAGAGATACACTGATAGAATGAAAGGGAAAGACATATGATTATATTACCATAAATTTGACTAAATGATTAAAAAAAAAAATCATATGCAGAGTTACAGTATACAGTACAGTACAGTGCTATGTACAGTACAAATTTAGTATCTAAAACAAAAAAACAAAAATAACCACCATATTAAAATGGGGAAGTGTTGTAAATTCACAAAAATGCTTTTTATTACAAGATCTGTTATTCAAAAACATGTAGTAGCATCTAGGAAATAAAAATCACAACAATCCTTCAACCCATCATTAAAAATTATACTTATGTCATCTTTGAGCAATATATAAGTTTTTTTTTTTTTTTTTTTGGGGGGGGGGGGGGGGGGGATATAACTGATTGAAGCTACCTTCAACATAGAAAACACTATAAAATATGAGGACTTTTGTCTCCATCTTGAGGTCAAAAGTGACCAGGGGTTTGCAGTTTCTCTCAGTTCATGGTAATAACAAAATTGCTCATCCTTGTTACCCATGTTAGATGAGTTGGTTGCAAAATGTTTGACTAATTACAACAATAAATCAAAATCAAAGCTCAATGCAAAAAGCAAACAAAAACAACAACAACAAACAAAACAGTTATATTTTCTTGCTGTTTGACATTGGTTTAAGTATCCATCCATCTTAACCACTGAGCCACTTCAGGCTCAAGGTCAGAGCTGATTTTCCTGAGTTGGTTTGGTTTCATTTGGTATTTCTTATCACTCTAACATCTGTATAGACAACTTCATTGCCAAAGTTACCTTAGGAAGGAAAAACAAACAAAAAAGTGTATTGTGTTTTGGAGAAAGCCACTTTGTTTTATAATACTTTTTTTTATAAGCAAGGTTTTAAACCTCGTGCGCCCCGCAAGGGGTCACCCGGACCCGTCCCCCTGTCCCACTGAGGCTTGGGGGTCGAGGGGACCCCAGGCCTCCTGACTGCCCGTAGTTGGGGTGGCGGTGGCGGCGGTGGGGTCGAGGGGACCCCAGTCGTCCCAGTGGCGGCGGCGGTGGCGGGGGTCCCAGGGACCCCACGACTCCCGGCTCAGCGTGACCTCCCCTGCGGTGGTGGGGTCGAGGTGACCCCAGGCCTAACAATGGCGGCGGTGGGGGGTCGAGGTGACCCCAGGCCTAACAATGGCGGTGGTGGGGGGTCGAGGTGACCCCAGGCCTAACAATGGCGGCGATGGTGAGGGGTCGAGGTGACCCCAGGCCTAGCAATGGCGGCGGTGGTGGTGGTGGTGGGGGGTCGAGGTGACCCCAGGCCTAGCAATGGCGGCGGTGGTGGGGGGGTCGAGGTGACCCCAGGCCTAACAATGGCAGCGGCGGGGTCGAGGTGACCCCAGGTCTCCCAGCTCAACGGGACCCCCTGTGGCCGGCGACATTCATTGCATGCGTGCTATTGCCCCTGCCCCCCCAGTGGCCAGTGATAGTCATTGCACCGCGTGTGACGGGGACACTCGCGCGCACACACAGACACGCACGCACGCACACACAGACACACACTCGCACACACAAACACACACACTCACAGACACACACACACACACACGGACACTCACACACACAGACACAGACACACTCAAGCACACGAGACCGGACCAGACCGGACTGAAAGCGAGGCTACGCAAAGGCCGCTGCAATCGCAGGTCGAGGACTCGACGACGCGAACCCGGGGATCGCGATCATGATCGCCATCGTCATCGACTTCAGCATCGCCAAACAACCGCTCGATCGCGATTGCGATAAAAAAAAAAATCGCACTCGTGGGGTTGGCCGGCTTCGTTTATCGATGAGGCAACATGACGCGAACCTACGATCGCCATGATCATCACCATCATCACCATCATCATCATCATCATCATCACTATCGCCAAACAACCACACTCGATAGCGATTGAGATAAAAAAACAAACAAACAAAAAAAAACCCAAAACCGCCCAAAAAACCGCGCACCACCGAGCGCGGACTTTGCAACGCGATAGCCCCAAGCCGAGTTTTGCTTCCGTCACTGCATAACAAACAACACACTAAAACAAACAAAGTGGTGTCATGTGAATCGTAAAGGACCGTGACCGTCGACACAGCAGGCAGAGGAAAGTCGGGTTATGTCGCGTACGCGAGCGTTCGATTACCGGCGTGCGACGCCACCGCCGCCGCCGCAGCCGCCGCCGCCGCAGCCGCCGCCGCCGCAGCCGCCGCCGCCGGATGCTGCGATCCTGTCGCCTCGGCTAGCTGAGGCAATCACGGCGATCATGTCGTCTCGTGGCAATGCCGCCTTGGACGATCGGGGTTCCTCCTCGGGTCGGAGTTGCGGACCGCAGTCTACCGGCGAGGACCGGGCCGGGGACGGAGGGTACTATGAAGAGGGAGATTACGATACTGAAGAAGAAGAAGAAGAAGAAGAGAATAAGGAGAGCGGAGGGCAGGATGAAGAGGGAGAACGCGACATGGAGGAGGAGGATGATGATGAGGGAGATTACGATACAGAAGAAGAAGAAGAACAAGAAGAAGAAGAAGAAGAAGAAGGGGTAGAGGGTGCCAGAGGCCAGGATGAGGAGAGATATTGTGACACAAAGGGAGTTTGCAACATGGAGGATGAGGATGATGATGAGGGAGATTACGATACAGAAGAAGAAGAAGAAGAAGAAGAAGAAGAAGA
>NW_022060218.1:10000-28954 GCF_007364275.1 Archocentrus centrarchus
TGAACGAGCCATCCCTATTTAGTGGGGGATTCAGTTGTTTTCTTCACGGGTTTGAGACGAAGGTGGCCTAGGGCTCACCCCCCCCTTTGTACCCCGACTTCCATCCTCTACTCAGCGTTGGTTGGCGCAATCCTTTTGCACTGGCTGAGGTGGATCCACGTGGATCTCTCTGCTATTTTGACTGCAGTTGGCGTGGTCAGTGGTACTTTGTAGGGTCCGTCCCACTGGGGTTGGTTCCAGCACTTCTTCTTGATCACTCTGACCAGGACCCAGTCTCCCACCGCTACTGGATGTTCCTGTGGAGAAGCAGAAGAGCCTTCCGGCAGTTTATTTGTATCAACAACATTTTTGCTTTGGAACAACTTTCTCATCCGATCACTCAAGTCTGTCTCTTCCTCTGCTTGTTGTTATTCTGTGTACACCAGGAGTCTAAAAGGTCAGCCAAACAATGCCTAATAGGGGTTATCCCTGTGTTGTTGGGGGTCACATGCATGTATGTTTTTACTAAGTCTATGCATTCTACCCAGGGCCTTCCCGTTTCTGCCATACATTTCCTTAGTCTATTTTTTACTGTACCATTCGTTCTTTCAACGAGTCCTACGCTCTTGCGGATGATAAGAACAGTGATTTTTTTAGCTGTACCCCTAGGTTTTACGACTAAGCAATACTTATAGGTCTTACTCACTATCCCCCCCTGTTGATACATGTGTTAAAGCATGTATCAATATGGCTGCTGTTTTGAATAGTGACCTAGGAAGTTGTTCCACTTCAATTTTGCTTGCTGCTGCATCTCATGGAGCACTTCGGGTCACAAGCGTTCCACAATTGTCGTGTAATTGCTGAGGTGCCATATTTACCACTTGCGGCCAGCTTTGCTGCTTTGTCAGCATAGCTGTTTCCCAATACTATCAAGTCTGTGCCTGTTTTGTGTGCCGCGCATTTACAAATGGCCAGGGCTGATGGTAGTTTTATGGCCGTTAATAGGTTTTTTTAAACAGTTCAGCATGTTTTACTGGCTTCCCTGTAGAGGTCAGCATTCCCCTTCTCGGCCACTGTGCTGCAAACGAACATACGGCAGAAAAGGCATACTGGCTGTCAGTGTAAAACGTGACTTCTTTACCTGCATGATGCTTGCATGCTTCGGTTAATGCGATTAACTCAGCTGCTTGAGCAGAGAGGTGTGAGGGCAGTTTCTCCGCTTTGATTATGGTGGTATTGGTGACTATAGCGTAGCCCGTTTCTGTTTTGCTTTATCATTTTTCCCGCTTGAGCCGTCCACAAACACAACGTGGCCTTTCGCCAGTGGTTCATCTTGCAAGTCTAAGCTGGGCTTGCTGTTTTGTTCCGTCAGCACTTTGCAGTCATGAGGGTCGCCGTCATGTGGCGTTGGTAGCAGAGTGGCTGGGTTTAGAGTGATGCAGCCCTCTATAGTTATGTGTGGTTGCGATAACAGGAGCGCTATGCAGCTCCGGTGTCTGGCTGGAGATAAGAATGTCATTTTACTCTGTACGAGCAGCACCTCAAGTGTAAGTGAGTGGAAAAGCACCAGTTCTCTGGAGGCCTACATAGCGAGTGCTGCTGCACATACTGCTTGCACGCAAAGGGATCCATGCTCTGCAATAATTACACAGGCCTAAAAAGGCCATCATTTGCTTCTTCATTTGTGGTTCAGGTGGTTGTGCTAGTGCTGTGTGTGTGTTAGATGCCAGTAATGAGTGAGTGGTGTGTGTGTGTGTGTGTGTGGGTGTTATCTGACTTCCCTTCTCTGCTGATCAAGCAACTTGCCCTCATCTGACTTGTCTGAAGTCCTCCTCTCCGATCAGTGTGACACAGTCTGGTTAGTCCACGTTCCATTCACCAGTTGTGGACATTCAGTTCACCAATGACCCGTCAGGCTGCAGTTGTAACATCTGTCATCTCGATGCACCAACGATCATTCTGGTCCGGACGATGTCTGATCGGAGGGCAGGAGTCCAGATCTGGGTCAGAGATTTTCAGCGCTTATAAATTTGCCTGAAAAAAGGGCATTGAGAGATGAGGTATCACAAGTAACAACACATGGAGGTGGTCCCAAACCCGCCACTCCATTAATTAGGGCATCAGCTGTTCTGCCGCTCAAAACTCCGCTAAGATCGCGCTCTACGCAGAGTTCTTTAACTGTTAATTTTCTACTCCTGCGTTCCCATCTCCATTTTTTCCCAGTGAGACGTCTCTCACAGGTAAGAAAACAGAAAAAAAGACACGTTCAAGGAGGCCTAATCACCTTAGGTTAAAGCCACCCATTCGCTGATGGGTGTTACCCTTTTAAGCAGACTCCCAATGTCTATTCGTCTCTGACAGTGACAGATGCAATTTTTGATTTAGCTTTTAAATCAAACTTTCCCATTTTAAATTATTTGAAATCTTTCTCACTCGATATGTGTTATGGCCGTGCCTCTAAGGCAGGGTCCTTGAATCCAGGCAGCTGTCCAGCAAAGGGTGAAAATTCGAGTTCCTCCGTAATTTGCAAATGCAGGAGGACTGGAGCATTTTTTTCTTCAGCTGGCCAGTGACTCGTCACTTCTTTGTGGAAGAACTTACTGGATCCTACCAACAATCACCAAAATTGTTATGGAAATTTATCAAATGAGAGAGACAAGATTCCTGTCGCCCATTGTTCTATGTCAATTTTGTGTGGGGTTAAGCCTTTAACGGACTCTTGCATTTCAGTCTCAGTCCAAGGTCGGTAAACCAAAATAGTGGGAGGTTGAGGGGCGCTTGCTGTCCCTGTGTTTGGGTTCGGGACTTGGAGCATGGGGAAGATTTGTGCCACTGGTTCCAGTGCGGGTGGGGGCCCTCCACAATTGAAACAATCCCTTTCATGCCCGTACTCTGATAAAATGGGATAACCTGCTGGCTTAGGTGTGGCATGCACATCTATGTGCACCAGTGTTTTAAGTTCCCCATTTCTGGTGCGGCTCGCAATGGGAGAAAAAGCTGCGGGAGAAACAGCTGTTAAGCCTTCCCTTGCTTGGGTCTCATGTTGTTCTGTCCCACTAGCTCCTCCCCCCTGTAAACATGGCACGGCTTGTTTTACCCCGTTAGCTCCTCCCCCCTGTAAACATGGCGCGGCTTGTTTTACGCCGTTAGCTCCTCCCCCCTCTAAACATGGCGCGGCTTGTTTTACGCCGTTAGCTCCTCCCCCCGCTAAACATGGCGCGGCTCGGGGTGCCGCAGGGTCAGGCCCACTACGGTCTTGCTGGGATCTACATACAATGTGAGTTTCCTCATCTGCCTTTATTACAGCTGCATGCACGTGTGTGGGTGGTTTTAACGCTGTGGCTTTTGCGTTCCGCTGTTCCTGTCAGCGTTTAGCCTGTAACAGCCAAAACTTTGCACACTGCAGTTCCAACTGCGCCTTCTTGCAAAATGCTGCTTTTTGTTGCAGCTGTGTTACTAAGTTTTCACATTCTGTCACTACCAAGTTTCCCTTAAACCCATATTTTTTCTTCCATTTATTTATATTGAGTTGACCCTTGTTTATCCCATTCCATAAATTTTACATCGCCCTCTAATACGGCGGCCTCGCATTTCAACAAGGACTTACCCATTGTTCCTGACGTACAATCAGCCTGTGCTTTGTCTCGTACAGACCACGTGTCTTTATTGAGACCTAAACCCAAATCCACCCTTCACTGTGTACTCCAACAGACCATGAAGTTGAAAACCGTTAGATTTTCGTCATGCTGCTGCTTCCACTTCAATGGCGGCTTTCACTCTCAGTCACTCACTTTCACACACACATACGCGTATTTATGGCGCCTATTTTAAATCTTTGATTACGGTGAGAACACCAAAATTCCAAATTAAGGCCAAATTAAAATTTCTCCGTTGGGCGGGAGTTACCAATTTACTTTCTCCTTTCGGCGAGAACACATACAGTACCGTTTTATACTTTATTTGCTTTTCCCTGAAAAGCTAACTTTCCCTGAAAGTTACTTCGGCCGGTGCCCCTCGTGAACCCTGTTCTGAGGGCGCTTTTCCCTGAAAAGCGAACTTTCCCTGAAAGTTACAACGGCCGGTTACCTCACGAACCCTGTTCGGAGGACGTATACTACAGTTTTCCCTGAAAAGCCAACTTTCCCTGAAAGTTATCCTGGCAATCGGACCCGGTCCGACTCAGTAGTGTACGATTTGTTTGTGCTTTTCCCTGAAAAGCTCCGGCCGGTTACCTCACGAACCCGGTTCGGAGGACGTAGACTAAAGTTTTCCCTGAAAAGCCAACTTTCCCTTAAAGTTATAATGGCAATCGGACCCGGTCCGACTCAGTAGTCCACGTTTTGTCCTACCTGGTTTCTGTCGTCTTCACTTGGTGGATCGGGTCTCGAGGAAAGCGTTCCCAGTGACCGCGGAGAAACCTATGAAGCCGGGCCTGGCGACAAACGTCATGCCCCAGGTCTTTTGTGCAGCGCCTCTATTGCAGCTGGCTGTCCGGACAGTCTGCCGGCGTCCCTCCGTAGTCCTTGGGAAAACCTCCTCACTGCCCGCCCGGCTCTCGACGGACCAAAAAATGTTAGGTTCGGACCACCGTTGAATAAAGAAAGACACAGAAACCCGTAGTTGGTCTTTTTACCTGCAGGGAGAGTCTCAGTCAGCTAACACTCACGTGCCTCTGAAAGAGAGTCTGACTTCTTTCTTCCTGCCGGTGCTTTTATTTTAGCGTCACGTAAGTGTGTGGGGGTGTGTGTATGTGTGTGTGACGTCAGGAAACAGGCGTTACCTGCTTTCCTCACCTGGAGGGTCCGGGTGTGTGTGAGTATGTTTTGTGCTTACAATCTGATGGTCATGTGCATGTTTATGATGAACACATTATGATACATAGAAAAACAGTTACATGTTTATCTATTCTAACAGTTTATAGCAGCGTTCATGGGATGTTGTCTGAATGTTCAATGCTAGCTGGGAAGCCACTGCACAGGAGAGGATGATGGTGTGACAGACTTTTTGTTACAGTGAATTAGACTGAAAACTGAGTATGCTTTTCAATGAAAATAATGCTTGTAGTGTCACCAAAATCAAGATATAGCCTTTGTTTATCTCCCTCAGTCCACTAAAGTTCAGGGTTCACAAAAAACTCCATGACAATGGCTCACAGACAGAAGCTCACAGCCTTATTGGAAAAAGGGACAAAACCTGAAAACTTCCAAAAATATATTTCCAACTAGATAATTCAAATTTATAAATTAGAATGATTTCTTGTGAGATTAGTCTTGTTTGACTGTTTTGCTGTAGAAATAAAAATATGTTGGTTACAACTTGGGAGGGGTAGACCACTGGTGAGTACTGGTGACCCCTGGTGAGTAGTTGATTTGCATTTGTATGACTCACAGAAACCTCCCTTACATATGAAAGTCTGCCCTAGACCTGAGGAGAGGGGGGAGCTGAGGGAGCACTGACACAGAGAGTTCACGGCAGTTTCCCTACAGTTTACTGTTCTGGCCAAAGCCTCCTGCTGAGAGCCCTAAAACTCAAGGCGCGCGTCAATATTACATACAAGAAACTGTTGAAAAACCCACTTTTCATGCAGCGTTATTCAGAATTTAGGATCAGTCTCACAATGAAGCAATTATATATTTCTTTACATTAATGGTTGGTTTAGTGTTAACATAAAGCCAAATTTCATTCAGAAAACTGAACCTTTCTAATTGACTTCAAACTTTTGAGCTGTGGTGTAGATTGCACTGTGATTATTGATTAGAGCAGATGATACAGGAGCATCAGTTCAGGGAGAGACTGTTAAAAAGTTATGAGCTGTCTTCCTGCAGAGAAAGTGGAGTCTGTCATCCTCAAAATGCTGCCAAGAGAGGCAGCTGGCAGGATTGAATGATGCTCTGCCTCTGTGGTCAAGTACAGACATAGGCTTTAAGCAAGCATGAGCCACTAATAAGCATGACAGATTAATAAGCATCAACAACATGCACTTCTTAAACACCTATGCACCACTAATCACAGAAAATGAGCATGCAATAAAGTGGACTTGTTAGGGACAGTTTGATATCAGCCTTCAAACACTTCAACTCAAGTTTTCCTGAAAGACAGAGTTCAAAAATTCTGATCTTTGAAACAAAATCCTCATCACATACATGCATACAATACACACTTGTAACCCAGTGTTAAAAACACATGCGAGAATGAATGAATATTGATTTAATAGCTTATTCTACAATGAGGTTAAAAAGTTATAAGTTAATATTTAAAACCAAGTTCTTAAATAAGTTTATAAATATATGTAAAAAGTGTTAAAAAATCTTTATAAATTGTGCCATACACCTTTAATAGTAGTTTTAGTGATGGCTTGACCAATCAATAGCTGGCATGGTCTGGTATCACATCAGCCAATGAGGTTGGTTGTCCCGCCCTCCCGCTGCGCGGTGCAGGGAGTCTGCTCGGATTGCGTCAGACACAGACACAGCTCCATGCTACTGTTGCTTCTGCGGTTAGCCTGAAGAAAAAACTTGGAAAATAGCGAATAAACTTGGAAACTGGTTAGAGAGAGACATCCTAAATAATCGCTTTGCCAATGAGGAGGTTCCGAATGGTAATGTCATGCTTGCCAAACTTTGGAGACTTCTGATGCGACCGGGTTGGAAACTGGAAATCTCCGTGTAGCCTCGTGTAGCATCGGTGAGTGATTGCACGTGTGTAGTTAGCATTTTAGCACAGGCAATGCACTGAAAAGTGGCTAACATCCTTAGTCATCACTAAACTCAGTTAAAGATAGGTTGATGCTTTGTGGTGTTGTATAACTATTGTTGTGTATGTTGTATTTTTCATAATGTATTTGCCGTATTTTATTATTAGCACCTGTCTAGCATTTTCACTGATGCTAATTCCGTTCATGGTGCTACTGCCTATGTGAAGTGCCTTTTATTAGCACTTGCTAGTATTTTAATGCACTTTGCTACTGTTCTGATTGAGATAAAGCTAATGTGTTTTTACAATCCACCTTCTGATGGGAAATCATTACACTACCATGGATGTATTTCATTAGCTCTTTAAAAGATTTGAATAGTATTTTTGTATTACCATATAAGCTAATATAATTAGTTTTATTGAAGTGTTGGTAATATTTGACAGTGATAACTTGAACTATATTGTTGTACAACAGAAAAAACTTGAAAAGTGACTGAAAAACCCTTTAAATTGTAGCTTTAAGCTAATGGATATTAGTTTACAAGGTTTTAAGCTACTTTATTCTGGCCTTGTTCTAGGTCAGGTTTTTTGTTGGTGCACTATTTGATCCATAGTGCTACTGTGAAGACTGGATTGCATTTCCAGAACTGGATGGCGAGCCCCAGCCCAAGGATCGGACAAACCGGTAGATAGTGACCCGACTGGTCACTATAACTGAGACATTGCATGAACAATTGATGGACACTGTGACAAAAGACTAAAAAGGAAAAAAGACTACAGACTGGATTATTTATTTCTAATTGTTTATTTTCCTTGTGTTGTTTTTGCTTTGGGTTTAAAAAGGGAAAAGCGCGCAGTTTGTTAATTGTATATATATATATGTGTTGGTTTAATGACATTTCATTCAGTAAATTCTACTCTTTCTATAAACTGTGCATCTTCCTCTGTTGTTGCTCACACCTAGGCTCCCCCACGAATCCAGAGTCTTCTGATTAGGCCAACATCCCTTTATGTGTGTGGTATTGGTATTAGTTATTGAAGTAATTTACTCTACCATATTTCACAACTGTCAAGGGTACTTGAAGGTAACCTCTTGTGGGTTACACACGTGTTATACACGTGTTACAAATAAGTGGCGAGCCAGCCAGGAGCCTAGAGTTGTGTAACAACAGTGGAATAACGATTGAAACAAACTTGTAAACGCATTGCTGCAATGGATTTCATCTCAAAGTTAGGTGTTAAGATACCAAATGCAGTCATTATTAGCGGTGTAACAGTATCAGAAAAAGACAATGAGGTTTTTGAATACTTACGGCAATGTGGTTCGATAAATAGGACACTAACCGTTGAGGATAGCTCATCAGAGTTTTACCAGAATCAGATTGTGGAATTTACCTCTGGTTTAGCTGTTCAACAGTTAGCACCTGCGTTGCCTTACCTCTACCCATCAGCTGATGATCCGGATGTCAAATATTGTATCCGTGCCTTAACAGATGTTTACACAACAACTGTAGGGGGCAGTGTTACCGACACTTACCTCGCTGAACTAAAGGGTTTAGCCAAACTAAGTGGGAAGGATTTTGAAGAGGTGTTACGGGAGGTGATGTCAAAATTTGAAGAGTCCATGGGGTCTGTTGAGGCAGCCGCAAACCCATGTCCAAATAGTGACACAGAACCCACACTAAGTGCTGGTTTCCCTACATACCACATTGACACCCCCCACTCACCTAAGCTCTTTCAGAGCCCTGATCCAAGTGCCTTGAAACCCAACCAGACGCCTCACATGTTAAGTCAAACTGATCTAATCTCACCTGAGGTGCAGAGAATCGTGGTTGAACATGTTGTCAAAACTACAGAGAAGACACCTAATAATCATTCCACCCTTAGGTTGAGAGCTTTCTCTGGAAAGAATCCTAGACCATACACTGAAGTTGACTATGAGACATGGCGTTCCCATGTTGATTTGATGATGGGAGATTCATCGCTTTCCAACTTGGAAAAAATTCGAAAAATTCTTGAGAGCCTTCTTGCTCCAGCGTCAGATGTTGTTCGGCCTCTTGGGCCGGACGCATCACATGCTGACTATCTTAGGCTGCTTGAGTCAGCGTTTGGCACCGTTGAGGATGGTGAGGAACTGCTAGTGCGATTCATGAGCACCCTGCAGGATCCTGGGGAGAAACCATCTGCTTACTTACATCGCCTGCAGGTGGCGCTGAGTCTTGCAGTGCGCAGGGGTGGTGTAGACCCCAAAGAAACAGACCGACAACTCCTAAAGCAGTTCCAGAGAGGCTGTTGGGATGATAACCTGCTGACTGAACTGCAGTTAGACTTAAAAGATAAAAATCTGCCCACATTTGCAGAACTGTTACTCCTTCTCCGTACTGCAGAGAACAGACAAGAAGTTAAAAACGCAAGAATGAGAAAACACTTTAGTGCTGCAAAACAAAAAGCAGTCTCCCATGAACAAACAGCCACTGAAACAAAAATTAACTCTTCTGAAACAGTTTCAAGTACCCTAAATGATCTAAAGAAACAAGTTGCTGATTTAAAAAGCCAAGTAGCAGCAGTTGTGAAACAAAAGAAACTGACAGTACCTAAGAAAATCCAAACAACAAAACCTGACGATGCAAAACCTGAACCCAACTCCCCTTCCCACAGCCGCTCTAGTACAAGGCCCAAGCCCTGGTATTGCTTTCGCTGTGGGGAGGATGGACATATTGTTGCCAACTGTGACTCTGAGCCAAACCCTGCCTTGGTGGGAGCTAAAAGAAGAGAGCTAAAAGTGAAAAGACAAATATGGGACAGTCAGCATAGCGGCTCCCCCTCTTTAAACTGAAGTCTGCCTCTGTTGTGGGACAAACAGAGGCTGACACAGAGTCGAAACGTCCCTTTGAAACCAAACCAAATGTGCCAAAAAAACAACGTGCCACTATAAAGTCGCATACTAAAACTGACAGATTCAAACTGCCTCAAGGCTTAATCGGCAGTAGATGCACAGCCCAAGTGAAGATTAATGGTAATACTGTTAACAGTTTACTAGATTCTGGCTCCCAGGTGACTACGGTCCCTCAGTCATATTATGAACAACATTTGTCCAGTCATGAGATCAAACCACTTTTTGACTTGCTCGAAGTCAAAGGAGCAAATGGCCAGTCAGTACCTTACTTAGGTTACATTGAAATGAACGTCACCTTTCCAAGAGTTCCTTGGCATTGAAGCTGATGTGTCAACACTTGCCCTCGTTGTACCAGATATTCGAGCTACTTCCCAGTCCTCAGTGTTAATTGGGACCAACACCTTAGATGTGCTTTATGAGTTGTATAGTGAAGCATGTCCCGGACTGCAGCCCCCCACTTCAAATGGTTATAAGGCAGTGCTAAAAGTCCTGGAGTTAAGACACAAACAGACCCAAGACAGTAGCCTTGGCCTAGCAACCCTGTACAACAGAGGCCCTCAGCTGGTCCCAGCAGGCCAGACAGTTGTCCTAGAAGGCTCAGTAACTATGTCAACCAAAACCACTGAGAAATCAGTGCTACTAGAGCACCCATCCTTTTCAACCTTGCCTAGTGGCGTCTTAGTAAAACCAAGTCTCATCAGCTTACCTGAGCGAGCACCTTACCTGATACCAGTTGTTCTCACCAACGAATCTGAACACGACGTGACAATCCCTCAAAAGTGTGTGATTGGAGAGATCCATGCATTCCAGAGAGTCCTCTCTCACGAACATTCAGTGAAGCCTCCCCAGTCTGAGGTCAGTCACAAAAACAACTTGGCCTTTAACTTTGAGTCTTCCCCTATCAGCGCTGAGTGGAGAGAGCGCATATTGCAAAAACTCAATAACATGCCAGACGTTTTCGCACAAAATGATCTCGATTTCGGTCGGACTGATCAAGTCAAGCACACCATTAAACTGATAGACGAAACTCCATTCAAACACAAAGCACGACCCATACACCCCAATGACTTGGAAGCTGTTCGTAAACACTTGCAAGAGCTGCAACAAGCAGGTGTGATTCGAGAATCCACTTCACCATTCTCTTCGCCCATTGTCGTGGTGCGGAAGAAGAACGGCGAAGTCCGCCTCTGTATTGATTACAGAAAGCTCAACCTGCAGACTGTAAAGGACGCTTATGCGCTCCCAAACTTGGAGGAAACATTCTCTACTTTGACTGGATCCAAGTGGTTTTCAGTCCTTGATTTAAAATCTGGCTACTACCAGATCGAAGTAGAGGAAGCTGACAAACCAAAAACCGCATTTGTATGTCCTAGTGGTTTTTGGGAGTTCAATCGAATGCCACAGGGCATTACAAATGCTCCAAGCACCTTCCAGCGCCTTATGGAGCGATGCATGGGTGATATGAATTTGAAAGAAGTGCTGGTGTTTCTTGATGACATTATAGTCTTCTCTAAGACACCAGAGGAGCATGAGACTCGCTTGATGAAGGTTCTTAACCGTCTCAAGGAGTACGGGCTTAAACTCTCCCCCGAGAAGTGCAAGTTCTTTCAAACTTCTGTGCGATACCTTGGACACATAGTATCCCAGAAAGGGGTAGAGACCGACCCTGAGAAAGTGAGGGCTCTGAGTACCTGGCCTGTGCCCAAAGACCTTAAGCAACTCCGTTCATTCTTAGGCTTTTCAGGGTACTATAGGCGCTTTATCAAGGACTATTCAAGCCTTGTTAAGCCCCTCACTGACCTAACATCAGGATACCCACCGTTGCGTAAGAGCACGAAAACCAAAGTTAAGCCTAGGGAGTACTATGACCCTAAAAAACCCTTTGGTGAACGGTGGACTCCTTCTTGTGACCTAGCTTTCAAAGGCATCATTGAGAAGCTCACTTCTGCTCCTATCTTGGCTTTTGCTGACCCTAAGCTGCCGTACTCACTCCACACAGATGCCAGCACTACAGGTCTTGGCGCTGCCCTTTATCAGGAACAGGACGGCCAAACGAGGGTCATTGCTTATGCGAGCAGGGGGTTGTCCAGAAGTGAAGCTCGTTACCCCGCCCACAAATTGGAGTTTTTGGCCCTAAAGTGGGCTGTAACAGAAAAGTTTGCAGATTATCTTTATGGAAACCAGTTCACTGTCATCACTGACAGTAACCCCCTCACTTATGTTCTGACAAAGGCTAAGCTTGATGCAATGAGCTACCGTTGGTTAGCTTCCCTGTCTACTTTTGACTTTAAGCTCCAATATAGAGCAGGCAAACTCAACTCTGATGCAGATGGCCTTTCGAGGCGACCGCATGGTGAGTTGTTAAACGATGCTGTGTCACAAAAAGAGTTTGACAGAATACAGCAGTTCACCCAAACTCATTTGGCACAGCAAGAGACCAGTTTAAGTCCAGAGGTGGTGTCGGCCATCTGTGAGAGACCTTTGTGTTGTAGTTTCTCCGATGAACCTACTCCTCTAGTGCACTCATTAGCTATCTCTGTAACTGCATTACCAGATGACTTTGTCAATGAAGATAACTGTGGTGGTCTTCCAGTTGTACCTCATCTGTCAGCTGGGCAACTTAAACAAGAGCAAAGAGCTGACCCCTGCTTGCGCGAGGTCATTGTCCAATTGGAGACTGGAGAAAAGGTTCCACCTACAGTCAGAACCGAACTCCCTGATATAAACCTGTTGCTCCGAGAACTTAATCGTCTTGAACTGCACAACCAAGTACTGTACCGAAGACGCCACGATGGCGGCAATGTCACTTATCAGCTTGTCTTACCTGAAGGGCTCCGTGAGACAGTTTTCCACAGTCTCCATAATGATATGGGCCATTTAGGTATTGAGCGTATCCTTGATCTTGCCCGAACAAGGTTTTATTGGCCTCGTATGGCAGCTGACATTGAGAACAGGATCAAAACATGCAACCGCTGTGTACGGAGAAAGACCCCTCCAGAAAAAGCTGCAGAGCTTGTGAACATAAAGTCCGCCAGACCACTCGAACTGGTTTGTATGGATTTCTTATCCATTGAGCCTGATCAAAGCAACACCAAGGATGTGCTTGTGCTAACAGATCATTTTACCAAGTACGCAATAGCCATTCCTACTCCTAACCAAAAAGCCCAGACCGTGGCAAAATGTCTTTGGGATCACTTCATAGTTCATTATGGCATCCCTGAACGTTTACATAGTGACCAAGGGCCAGATTTTGAGTCACACATAATAAGGGAACTTTGTAAGATCATGGGCATTCACAAGATTCGAACAACCCCTTATCACCCCAGGGGAAATCCTGTAGAACGCTTTAACCGCACACTGTTAAGTATGCTTGGGACTTTGGAACAGAAAGACAAAACGCAGTGGCGCAACTTTGTAAAGCCATTGGTCCATGCGTACAATTGTACGAAGAATGACACAACCGGATTTGCACCTTATGAATTGATGTTTGGTCGCCAACCAAGGTTACCCGTTGACCTCGCGTTCAACCTACCTTTCCGGACCAAAAGTTTTAAGTCCCACTCGCAATATGTGGAGAAGCTGAAAACAACCCTTCAAGAAAGCTACAAACTAGCAACGGAGAATGCTAACAAAATGGCAGACAGGAATAAAGCCAGATTTGACATGCGTGTAAAACCTTCCAAACTAGAACCAGGGGACCGAGTTTTGGTGCGAGCTGTTCGCCTTAGGGGCAAGCATAAACTAGCCGATAGGTGGGAGACAGACATTTATGTTGTGGTCAAACAAGCTGGTGATCTACCAGTCTACACCATCAAGCCTGAAACCAGAAATGGGCCAGTGCGCACAGTCCATCGTGACCTTCTCTTACCTTGCGGGTTCCTTGCTCCCACAGAAGAGAATCCCACTCCACCAAATCGCGTCTGCAAACCTAAAACACGACAGTCCCCTGAGCAAACTGAAGAATGTGATCTTTCTGAACCTGAAAATGAGGATGTCTACTGGCTTAGAGAACAACCTGTCCCAGAGCCAATCAAATTTATGCAAGTCTATGAGTTCCCACGACAGATATACCCTGAGAACTTACCTGAAAGCGACAATGTACCTGGATGTGACAACTTACCTGAAAGCGACAATGTACCTGGATGTGACAACTTACCTGAATGTGACGATGTACCTGGATGTGAAAACTCACCTGGAAGTGACAATACGCCTGGATGTGAAAGTGTATCAGGATGCAAGAATCTACCTGATTGTGATGACACTCCTGGCAGTGACCCAGTAGTCCCTACTGAAGAGGAGCTTGAAACAGTAGCAGATACAGAACCTGTAGTCCAGGACAATGATCGTGAGAGTGAAACTAATGTACCCAGTGAAAAGGGATGTAACAAACAGGTATCAGAGGATACTCCAATGCACCCAAGTCATGACACCACAAATCCTGTGAGACGCTCAGAAAGACCGTCAAATCAACCAAACAGGCTCCAGTATAACCAGTTAGGAAACCCACTCTTAACTATTGCTCAGTCCCTATTTCATGGTTTAAGCCTTGCTTTTACCAGTGCCTTGACAGAGACTGACCTTGGAGCTGCTTGGAAGGAATCTAGTTTTCCTGTTATTTCAATGCAACCCACCCCATGCAAAGAGACTTGCATGTTCCAAGGGGGGAATGTGTAACCCAGTGTTAAAAACACATGCGAGAATGAATGAATATTGATTTAATAGCTTATTCTACAATGAGGTTAAAAAGTTATAAGTTAATATTTAAAACCAAGTTCTTAAATAAGTTTATAAATATATGTAAAAAGTGTTAAAAATCTTTATAAATTGTGCCATACACCTTTAATAGTAGTTTTAGTGATGGCTTGACCAATCAATAGCTGGCATGGTCTGGTATCACATCAGCCAATGAGGTTGGTTGTCCCGCCCTCCCGCTGCGCGGTGCAGGGAGTCTGCTCGGATTGCGTCAGACACAGACACAGCTCCATGCTACTGTTGCTTCTGCGGTTAGCCTGAAGAAAAAACTTGGAAAATAGCGAATAAACTTGGAAACTGGTTAGAGAGAGACATCCTAAATAATCGCTTTGCCAATGAGGAGGTTCCGAATGGTAATGTCATGCTTGCCAAACTTTGGAGACTTCTGATGCGACCGGGTTGGAAACTGGAAATCTCCGTGTAGCCTCGTGTAGCATCGGTGAGTGATTGCACGTGTGTAGTTAGCATTTTAGCACAGGCAATGCACTGAAAAGTGGCTAACATCCTTAGTCATCACTAAACTCAGTTAAAGATAGGTTGATGCTTTGTGGTGTTGTATAACTATTGTTGTGTATGTTGTATTTTTCATAATGTATTTGCCGTATTTTATTATTAGCACCTGTCTAGCATTTTCACTGATGCTAATTCCGTTCATGGTGCTACTGCCTATGTGAAGTGCCTTTTATTAGCACTTGCTAGTATTTTAATGCACTTTGCTACTGTTCTGATTGAGATAAAGCTAATGTGTTTTTACAATCCACCTTCTGATGGGAAATCATTACACTACCATGGATGTATTTCATTAGCTCTTTAAAAGATTTGAATAGTATTTTTGTATTACCATATAAGCTAATATAATTAGTTTTATTGAAGTGTTGGTAATATTTGACAGTGATAACTTGAACTATATTGTTGTACAACAGAAAAAACTTGAAAAGTGACTGAAAAACCCTTTAAATTGTAGCTTTAAGCTAATGGATATTAGTTTACAAGGTTTTAAGCTACTTTATTCTGGCCTTGTTCTAGGTCAGGTTTTTTGTTGGTGCACTATTTGATCCATAGTGCTACTGTGAAGACTGGATTGCATTTCCAGAACTGGATGGCAAGCCCCAGCCCAAGGATCGGACAAACCGGTAGATAGTGACCCGACTGGTCACTATAACTGAGACATTGCATGAACAATTGATGGACACTGTGACAAAAGACTAAAAAGGAAAAAAGACTACAGACTGGATTATTTATTTCTAATTGTTTATTTTCCTTGTGTTGTTTTTGCTTTGGGTTTAAAAAGGGAAAAGCGCGCAGTTTGTTAATTGTATATATATATGTGTTGGTTTAATGACATTTCATTCAGTAAATTCTACTCTTTCTATAAACTGTGCATCTTCCTCTGTTGTTGCTCACACCTAGGCTCCCCCACGAATCCAGAGTCTTCTGATTAGGCCAACATCCCTTTATGTGTGTGGTATTGGTATTAGTTATTGAAGTAATTTACTCTACCATATTTCACAACTGTCAAGGGTACTTGAAGGTAACCTCTTGTGGGTTACACACGTGTTATACACGTGTTACACACTACTGCTCAAATCTTTGGGGTCACTTAGAAACGTCCAGGATTTTAACAGGAAATTGCCTTTAATGTAACATTACATTACTTTTCTCTTCTAAAAGCTCCCAGATATTCCTCCAGTTGACTCAAAATTCCTCAAAGAGCACCAACCGTACCCACAAAGCTAGAGGTCTAGCCCCCTGTTGGACAATTTTAGCATTTATTTAAATGAATATTGTCTTGAAAGGTACCTATAAATAAAATGTAGAATTAGAAGTAGTAGTAGTAGCAGTAGAAGTAGTAGTAGTAGTAGGTTTAGTAGTATTGGCATCTCTAATAGTAGTATTGTCTTTTTTTAGCTTCCTGAAGTTCCTGCAGTAGAATTGGAGGCAGAGCCTTCAGCTTTCAGTCTCCTCTCCTGTGGAAACAGCTCCCAGTTTGGATTCAGGGACTTGATGCACCGAGCACTGTCTTTCACTCCCAGTGTGTTCATATCACTCCTGCATGTCATTAACATTTGTATTTTCTCTCCCATCAGGTGTGTTTTCTCCTGTCTTCCTATGATTTCATATTTTTTTAATTTCTCTCTCCACTCACCCCCAAACCCGTCACTCCTCCCTGAGCCTGGTTCTGCCGGAGGTTTCTTCCTGTTAAAAGGGAGTTTTTCCTTCCTGTTGCCAAGTGCTTGCTCATAGGGGATCACTTGATTGTTGGGGTTTTTTCTCTAATATTTTAGTGTTTTTTGCCTTACAATATAAGACAGCTGTTGTGAATTGGCACTATATAAATTGAACTGAATTAGAGTGAAATTGACTATAAAGTCCTATCAAAACTAAAATCGTCACACCCAATTTGGAAAACCAGCAAAATAAAATACAGTTACATCAACCACAAACTGACCTGCCTATGTAGACACATCAATAGCAGCTTCTTCCTGAGGTCCTCTTCATCTCCAAAACTCAGCAGAGGAGCTTCTGTTTCACAACCATTAGACCAGCAGCCGTTATGTTTAACTTTCATTTAATTGTTGTATCCTGTTTAAAAATAAACATTGAAAAAGATATTTTGATTGCATAGTTTATTCTTTTTTTATGCAAGTCCTTAAAATGCATACATGTACATATGAAGAACTAGCAGTCATATTAGCCTCCTGAGAGATCCTACGCCATCATACGGACACATTACATTTAGACTTTTCTTCACCTTACAATTCATTCTGTTCATATTTTCTTAAACAATGATGAGCTTATTGTTTTATGCTGTAAAATAAAGCTATTATCTCCATGTGAGGACATACTTTAGGGAGGATGCTAAACTGCATTTCACTGTTTTAACATTGTTCTTAGCATTGTTTTTTCAGTGACAATAAAACACTATTCTATTCTATTCTATTCTTTTTTTTTTTAAACCTGTCAGGTCTGGCATTTTTCGCAATTGGAATGATGATCCGAATGGACTGATGTACCAAACATATTTCCTTTTACAAGAACAGCTCTATAAGTTTTCTATAGGCTATTCTTGTTAATGTATGTATTTTTATTTTTTATTTAGTTATTTATGCTAGGCCTGACAGGCAATAAGGAAAGGGATAGAAAAGAGGGATTAAAAAAAAGGAGAGAAGAAAAAAAAAAGGAGGGGGGAAAGAGAAACAGAGGGAAGAAAGGAAAGAAAAAATACTTGAAGATATACATACATACATTCACATATCTATACATATGCATATACATATACACACATACACACAATTTTGCTGTGGCAGTAATGTGTCTGTATGCGCCTCTGTCATGGAATGTACCCAATGAGGGTAAGAAACTGTAACCATGCCCCCACCCCCCCACCCCACCCCCCGCGATCCAGAGGCGAATAGGAATTGACCCAGGCCATCCACAGCCCACTAGGAGCTCAGAAGACCTGAGGCCACACATCTTGATGGCAACTGCGTGCACACCCCAGAGGAGGAATGAGGGATACCCCAGACGGAGCCCCCAAGGCCAAAGGGCAAGAGTCCTTCTATTCTATTCTATTAAAAAAATATATATGTAGCATCTACTGTATGCAGTGAGCTAATGACTAATCCACAAATGTGCCTTATAGGTCCCATTCCTACCAGACTGTTCAAAGAAGTTTGATTTAATTTCCATATGATTCATGCATCTTTATTAAAAGTCTATAAACCACAGGCTTATCTGCAGTTAACTGATCATTTGCAGAGGAGTTGTTTATTTGAAGTGGAACAGTTTGCAGCCGAGTGTGCGGCTGGTATGAGAATCAGCACCTCTAAGTCTGCGGCTGGTATGAGAATCAGCACCTCTAAGTCTGAGGTCGGAAAAGGGTGGAGTGCCCTCTCCAGCTCAGGGCTGACTTCCTTCCCCAGGTGGACGAGTTCAAATATCTCGTGGTCTTGTTCGCCTGGGAGATCGACAGACGGATCGGGGCTGCATCTGCAGTGATGCGGACGTTGCACCAGTCTGTCGTGGTGAAGAGGGAGCTGAGTGTTAAAGCAACGCGGTCGATCTATGTCCCTACCCTCACCTATGGCCACGAGCTTTGGGTAGTGACCAAAAGAATAAGATCGCAAATGCAAGCGGCAGCAATGAGCTTCCTCCGAAGGGTAGCTGGCCTCTCCCTTAGTGCAGCCATTCAGGAGGGGCTCAGAGTAGAGCTGCTGCTCCTCCACGTCAAGAGGAGCCACCTCAGCTGGCTGCACGTCAAGAGGAGCCAGCTGAGGTGGCTTGGGCATCTGATTAGGATCCCTCCTGGGCCTCTCTGAACCTGAGTTTCCTGGAGTGACACGCATATACAAAAAAAATTAGCTGAAAATTTTAAACAGAAAATAAGATAACGAGTGCTTAAACTTTCAAATTACTTTTCATTTTACGGGGCACAAGTTGGTCAGCTTCTGGTGCATCAGCCCCACCCACGCATCCCTGCAAAAGAGTGTCACAGTGGAGCTCGTGTGCGCCTTTGCAGCTAAGAATTAGTGGAGGAGAAACACTACGAGCATGGCTGCAATCACCACCACAGTATGCAGGTATAACAATGGCTTTAACCCTTGCAGGATAACATATCATTTCTAACTTCAGTG
>NW_022060219.1:0-28889 GCF_007364275.1 Archocentrus centrarchus
AGCTTTCACTGCTTCATACATGTGCGTAATCCCGCAGTCCGCACATCGCAGGCGAGGAAAGAGACACAACAATTGTGTTGTGTTATTGTATGTGCAGTTCATGCCATCACGACCAATCATTTGGATGAAGAGGGCAATTTTAGTTGACCAGTTCCTTTAGTTGAATACAGCCCTCCGGCTCAGGAACGAGTTCTTGCCTCAAGTGGAGGAGTTTAAGTATCTCGGGGTCTTGTTCACGAGTGATGGGAGAAGGGAACGGGAGATCGACAGGCGGATCGGGGCTGCTTCTGCAGTGATGCGGACGCTGCACCGGTCCGTCGTGGTGAAGAGGGAGCTTAGCGTAAAAGCGAGGCTCTCGATTTACTGGTCGATCTACGTTCCTACCCTCACCTATGGTCACGAGCTTTGGGTAGTGACCGAAAGAATAAGATCGCGAATACAAGCGGCAGAAATGAGTTTCCTTCGAAGGGTGGCTGGCCTCTCCCTTAGAGATAAGGTGAGGAGTGCGGCCATCCGGGAGGGGCTCAGAGTAGAGCCGCTGCTCCTCCACATCGAAAGGAGCCAGTTGAGGTGGCTCGGGCATCTGATTAGGATGCCTCCTGCCGCCTCCTGGGTGAGGTGTTCCGGGCATGTCCCACCGGGAGGAGGCCCCGTGGTAGACCCAGGACACGCTGGAGAGATTATGTATCTCGGCTGGCCTGGGAACGCCTTGGGGTCCCTCCGGATGGCTGAGGAGGTGGCTGGCTGGGAGGGGAAGCTTGGGCTTCTCTGCTTAGGCTTCTGCCCCCGCGACCCGGCCCCGGATAAGCGGAAGAAAATGGATGGATGGATGGATGGATGGATGAATACAGCCCTGATTATTCATATTATTCATAGTCATTTAAGTCTTGAATAAACTATTTTAGAAAAAAACATTTTTTTTCTTTATGTATTTAACATTTTCATGCAAATGACAGATAAAGCATCACTGAGTATGTTCCATAGAAAATAGACTCAAATACACCTTTTGAAAACATCGCTAATGACATCAGCATGATAAATATACTGTATTTTAACAGTGGACGCCTATTCTTCATTTAAACCAAAGGAAAAAAATTAATTAAAAAAATGATGCTTCAATGTTGCACTGTTATGTTATACACTTGAGTATGGAGTACTGAGTACTTGATGGAGCAGTACTTCAAAGCGGAAAAAATCTCACACTGTGAAACACTTTGACAATGATGAGGACATAATTTACTTTTAAACTGGTATAACGTTATTCAGTTTCAAATTTAATGTAAAGCCCGTTCACAACAGTCGCCTCAAGGCGCTTTACACTGTAAGGTAAAGACACTACAGTATTTCAGAGAAAACCCCAACAATCAAGTGACCCCCTATGAGCATGCACTTTGCGACAGTGGGAAGGAAAAACTCCCTTTAAGAGGAAGAAACCTCCGGCAGAACCAGGCTCAGGGAGGGGCGGCCATCTGCCGCGACCGGTTGGGGGTGAGAGGAAAGAAAAGAGAGAAGAGAGACAGAGTACAGAGACAAGGAGAGAACACAAACTGTTGGAAAGAGAGGACAAAAGTTAATGACATGCAGCAGTGCAGAAGCATCATGGGATTAGTGCATCATGGTAAGCAGGAAGACTAAGGGATGATTCAGGGTCAACTGTCTAACGCTGTAGATTGACCCTGCATTACGTCGAGTTTCACCTATTAACATATTGCTTGAATTGCTAACTGAACATTTACTTTAAGAGCGAGATGACTTTTGGAGCATATCATCCACTTTGTCACGACACTCTTGATTTGCGGGAGGAATTGGATGGCACTCTGCTGCTCCTCCTTCTTGCTTCTCTGCAGCGGTGGTCCTCAGCCGGACTGCATTTTGGATCTCTCTTACGGGTCTGACGGGAAAAGCAGCTCCAACTGCCTTCATCGTGTTTCTGGCCCTCTTATGCGGTCTGTTGAAAGCAGTTTTCCAATGATCAAGGTTCCTCTTAATCCCTGAGCTGGAACTCTGTGTCCTGTTTGTTTGAGCAGGATGGCCCTGGAGACACTGGAGTTCCCTTTGGTCGTGGTCTGACCTCTCATATTCGGAAGAGGTGGGTATATTTTTTCACCCCACATCTTTCCAGTAATCCTCCTCCATTTCACTGGCTGACTGGTGTCCCTTTATATCCTCATCAGGCGCTTTCTTTAAAGTTTGAGACTGAAACTGTCTGGGCAGTTTCAGAGTGACTGGGCCTGAAGCACTTGGGGCTGCTCTTCTGATCTGAAGGGGGGGAGGACAGTTTGTTCTGATGGGCTGGTGGTCTTGGAGGAAGGGGGGTCCCACTAGGAATTTGCTCTCAGCTGCAGGGGGAGGAAGCCTCTGTTGGGCAGGTTGTCTGCTCTCAGAGACGGGCTGCTGCAGAGACCCGCTCACTCCTGTCCCACTATCCGAAGACACTGTGCTCTTTTCCCTTACAGATGTCCATGTGCTGATAGCAGGACTTTTACACTGCAAGACAGTGAACCATTCAATATTGTAAATTATTCACTCATATGCATGAAATATTTTACATATTTTCTTTCAATTAAAAAGTTGAATCTGGTCCTTATCCAGGATTAAAATGGGGGTAAATAACAACCCCAGATGAACTACAAGCCTGACATTATTCCATGACAAGCGTGTGAAAAACTAAGTACACCCTTATTGTTTACATAGCAGTTAGAGGGTAATGTTGTGTTACGTCTACCCAAGGTTGTGTTTACCTAAATTTAAACCTGTTAAGAACAAAGTTAAAGCTTAGAATCGAAAGAGGGTGTACTTCCTTTCTTTTTAACGTATGATCTGTGGGGAAATGTGTTGTACATGGGAGGTTAAGGGAGAACAATCGTTGTAAATAAAAAGCGTTGACTTACTAGGAGCTCAGGTCGTACAAGTACCCTATGTGGTTCATTCTGGCGAAAGAATGGTCCAGCACCTGTTGGGTGTAATCCGTCTTTCAGGATCAAGCTGAAGCATTTCTTTCACCATTTCAACAAACATCAAGAGATCACACATTTCTGCAGCTTTATCTGTAAAGTCTGAGCCCCGAGTTGCTGGAACTGAAAGATGAAGAAAGCAACAAATGTCAACCAAAAAAAACTGAGTGTTTGAGTGACATAAGTTTTTCCCTTTTTTTTTTGTACCCACTGTACGGCCAAAGTGTACATACATGTAAGAGGTCATCAGAGATGTAAGTTTCTTCCTCTTCTCTCTGTGGGCTTAATCCCTGACTCTTCAAAAAATTGTTCAGGCGTCTGAAAAGATAGGGATATGTTTAAAAATCGAGGGTTAGAAAAGAAGTAGACTGCAAGTGAGTTCAGAGACTGACATATAGGAATAAGCAGCGCATTGGTGAAGTGGTGGGTACCTGAGTTTCCAGTTGCTGGTGGTGGAATTGAACTCTTTGTAGAAAAAGCAGGAGGTCTTTAGCCCAGAGTTTAACATTTTTTCTGGTGGGTTCCCTTGGGTTTCTACTATGTAGTTCATCTGTAAATACAGCAAAAAATGTAGTCAAATGGGAGTCCAGCGCAGACTTTTGTCATATATTTCAGTCAAGCAAAAAGCAGACTCTGGGGCTACTGTTTACTCACCATATCATATTCAGTATAGCCAGGGTACAGCAGGGAACCGAGGTACAGATAGGCAGCAATGTTTCCCAGAGACCAACGTCTATGGCCTCTGTAAATGGAAGGCCTAGAATAATCTCTGGGGACCTGATTAGGACAAAGAGCAATGATTGTAATTGTTACATTTGTTGTCAATCTCGATCATTTGGCTAAGTATGATTTATACTACAGCTAACAGAAACCACAGACTCAGGAGGTTTGTGTGATTGTGTGAGTAAGATCAGATTTGAGTCCAGCTACTCACCGATATGGACGGCTCTGAATGTAAGAACCCACTGTCGCAGCTGAGGTCTCACAAGCCAGGCCAAAGTCAATCACTTTAATTCGGTACGGCTCTTGTTGGTGATTGACTAACATCACATTCGTAATTTGAGGTCTGCGTGTATAATTCCAACAGACTTGAGATGTTTCAGAGCTACTGCCATCTGAAAGGTACCAAAGAAAATGTCATGATTAAATTTGATCAGTTTCCATTTTGAAAGCACTTATTAATATGAAGAATCACAGAGTTAAACATACCTGCACGACGATTGGTCGAATTGCCATTAAACTCAGCGGTTGGAAATGTCTTTCTTGCATGAAGTCAAAAGACTTTTGTCTAGACACTCAAACTCCAGACATGTACGGCCACTATCTATAAAAACCCGGTGCCATTCAGTCAAGTTGTGTTCATGGGAGTTATACAGGCTGAGTTTGTATAGGATATCCAGCTGGAAACATAGGTCACAGATGGGTTTAACATTAGTTTGACATTTGTACTGCACAATAAGTATTTCTGCAATACAGTTTTCACATCCACTACACACATCTTTGAAACAGAAATTGTAAGGAGCAGTTTATACCTCTTCCTTTGCCATCCATTCAAAGGCTTTCTTTTTTTGTTACTTTGATGGCTACA
Organism: Archocentrus centrarchus; assembly: GCF_007364275.1. Taxonomy (NCBI): domain Eukaryota; kingdom Metazoa; phylum Chordata; class Actinopteri; order Cichliformes; family Cichlidae; genus Archocentrus; species Archocentrus centrarchus. The sequence goes on from NW_022060219.1 coordinate 4,543, forward strand.
GTTTTCTTGTCAGCCATCCTGACACATTTTAAAACCTTGCCGAAAGTCCCCTCTCCAAGGATAGTTGATACTTGGTAGGTGGAGAATTCAGAGGTGAGCCAGCTTCCAGGGACTAACTTGTCTCTGGCATGTACGTTGGAGCACATGACTGATGCCATTACAGGGATAAACACTCAAGGTTTGGTTTATTCTTGTAGATAAAATCTCCTATGTTTCGAGAAATACGAGCTTGTTGATCTTTCGTGTTGTAATCCGAAAGTTTGGTGATGAAACTGTCTTCACTCTAGTTACAGTCTTGAAAACATTCTAATTCCTCTGTCTTCACTCTAGTTACAGTCTTGACAACGTTCTACATTCCGTGGCTTTGATCTGTGACTTTATAACATCATAGTTAAAGGTTTCTGACTGGATCAGGTAACCCTGAACCTTTCCATAGTTATACTCATAGACATATGGTTATACTGCTATACTGTAGGCCTAGGTTGCTGGGGATTTCCCAGGATGCACTGTGAATGTTCTTCTTCATTCACCCCTTTTAACTCTGTTTTTTTTTCTTTAATATATTTTATTGAACATTTACTTATTATGCAAAAATAACAAGAGAGAAAAAGGAAAAACCAAACCAAACCAAAAAAAAAACCCCAGAACAGGCCAGCACAGAACATACGTAAAATAAAGTACACTTAACACTGGTTATGTCTGAAAATAAAATGTGACCCTCCTTTGCAAAGTATATCATTTAACCTCCTGAGACCCTGCGTCCACCTATGGAGACATTACATTTTGGCTTTGCTGCACCTTATATTTCATTGTACTCAAGAGTATTTAATACTTTAAGTCGTGTTGTTTTTGTTGTGTTATGCTATAAAATAAGCCCTGTGTCCACATCTGAGGACATCTTTTTTTCTCACAAAAAGTATGTAACAACCATGTAACAACTTCTTGTTCAAAGAGGAAGCTTAGTATATATACATTTCAGGTCCATCTAATCACAAATATCTGGGAGAAATTGAAAATGCATTGCAAACAGAAGCTCGGGTCTCAGGAGGTTAAATCCTGAGGTAAATAATCCAAAAGGGGTTTCCATATTTTATAAAAGGCACCCAAATTACCCTTTATTAGGGCACTGAGGCGCTCCATTGTGAAGACCCTAAATGTCTCTCTGTACCATTGTGTAACAAAAGGGGGCTGTCCTTGGATCCACTGTAACAGAATGAAACGTCTTGCCAGATGTAGAAGTTTGCATAGTAACATCATCTGCTCAGGCCTCAGGATCAGGCCATGCACAGACAAACCAAAAAGAAACAACCTAGGATCCATAGGAATAGTTTGATGAAAAATAGAATGGAGTTCTGTGACAACGTTCTTCCAAAACCTGTTTATCGATACACATTGCCAGATACAATGATAGTAGTCGCCCACAACTGTGTTACATTTTAAACAGAGAGGTGAATATTGAGAGTGAAGTTTATGTGTAAACTGCGGAGTACGCTGTAGCCCGTGAAGAATTCTAAATTGGTTCTCCCTGAGTCTATTTCAGATAAATGTTTTTTTTGTATTTGTGAAAAAGCCCTCGACCATATTTCACTGCTAAGCTCAACCCCAAATCTGTTTCCCAATGAATTTTGGACCTTTCAGTTGTGAGAGGATTTAATATCATTAGTCCTTCCTGATTTCCTAGATTTTTTGTCTTGTTTTTTGTTTTTTTGTTTTTGGCTCATTCCAGTCTGTTCTTCTTTGTGCTCATCTAAATAGTTTTTTTATTGCTGCTGTGTAAGATTTATTTTTCTCACTCAGCACAAATGTGGGCCTTTTTTCTATAGAGTCAATCCTCTTAGCCTCCAGCCCCCCTGCAACCCTGAAAAGAATATCATAGAGCGAGAGGCAGGGTGCACCCTGGACAGGTTGCCAGCCTGTTGCAGAGCTGACACAGACAACCATTCAGGCTCACATTCACACCTATGGACAATTTAGAATCACAGATTAACCTAACCCCACTAACTGCATATTGTGGACTGTGGGGGGAAGCTGGAGAGAACCCACACAGCCATGGGGAGAACATGCAAACAGAAGGCTGGCTGGTGGATTCAAACCAGGCCCTTCTTGCTCTGAGGCACCAGTGTTAACCAGTCCTCCACCATGCTGCCAGTTAATACAGCCTCTAACAAAATTGATTCATAGAGTAGAATAGCTCGATAGTATATGAAAAAACACTTTCGGTCAGTTGATCCACCTGGAAAAAGCCAGTGGCATTTGGGGTTGCTTATTAATTCCAAACTTTTTCCTTTGAATCTGCCTTTGAGGGTGGCTACCCCAGCAGAGTGATTTGAGCCATGTGACAGCCAGAAATCATTACCCCCATTGATTTTTTTTTTTTGTTGCAGAATTTGAAATCATTTGGGTATGAATGCCGTTCCTGTGGTAGATCTGCTTTAATTTCTTTTCAAAATAAAAAGGCTTTCTTCTTTCTCATATCTCATAAACTTCATATTAACAGGTATTGACAATAACTCCATTAGAGTACTAAACTATTACTTGGATCGTCAACAAACAACTCCTATATTAGACCGTGTAAACCTGAGAAGATAAAACTATAAAAGTGCTTTCATTCTGTAACTGTACAGACTTTTTCTTATGTGTTGCTCCTTAACAGACTACAGCTTTATATTTTTTCAAAGGGAACATCTGAATTTGAATAACAGTAAAAAACTAGTCTATAAAACTGAGAGAGCTGGAATAACACCACTATCAAGGGTTAGCTCCGATCCTTACAGTTACACTGTGGTATATTGCCAAAAATGTTCACTCAGCCAATCAAATCATTGAATTCAGGTGTTCCAATCACTTCCATGGCCACAGGTACATAAACCAAGCACCTAGGCATGCAGACTGCTCCTACAAACATTTGTGAAAGAATGGGTCGCTCTCAGGAGTTCAGTGAATTCCAGCATGGTACCGTGATAGGATGCCATCTGTATATTCCAGTCATGAAATTTCCTCACTACTAAATATTCCACAGTCAACTGTTAGTGGTATTACAACAACGTGGAAGCGATTGGGGACAACAGCAACTGAGCCATGAAGTGGTAGGCCACGTAAAATCACAGAGCCTAGCACGGGGGGGGAACATGCAAACTCCACATAGTGAGAGATCCAGGCCAAGGTGGAATCAAACCCAGACCTTCTAGATGTCATTCTAGCTGTGAGGGATGTGAGGGTGTGAGGGATCCCGGAGGATGTTCTGTGCCCTCCTCTGGCAGCGGGCATTGAACAATTCCTGGAGGGAGGGCAAGGGACAGCCTGCGATCTTTTGAGCCGTAATAATGACTCTGGAGTGTTTTTCTGTCTGCTGCTGCGCAGATGTTGAACCACACGCACAGATAGTAGGTCAAGATGCTCTCTACAGAGCAATGGTAAAAGGAACCAGCATATTCGGGGTCAAGTGGTTGCTCCTGATGCACTCCCAGGAACCAACCAAACCAAATCTGACCTGAATCCACCCTCCGCTCAATAGTCAGTCCTGCTGCTCACCACGATCGCTGCAGGAGTCTAAACTGAATCATTAAACTGAGCTCGCACTGAAATTATTTACCAGTGACGTGGCTGTTTACGTTTTCATTAACAAATTGTATGAATTTGTGTAACTTAGTTGAAGCGTATCAGTAGAATTCAGCCTCAGGGGGCACAGCGACTTGACTGGAGGGGCCTGAACGGCGAAACCAGTCCATAAGCTGACGCTGCAACCTGTGACCCGCAAACTGCACAGCAGGAGGATTCCTACTGAAAACAAATATATTTTAATCTAGAAAAACTGCATCTAGGTGATCTGTTTCTTAATTCTCATGACAAATGATTTTTTTTTTCTTTTTTTATTCCCACTGAGGTTTCTGGTGTAAATGTCCCATAAACAGCAGGACAAAGGCTGCAGGTTCAAAGCCTCACACAGAGTCAAACATCACGGTCATGTCGAGGATAAGGAAATGAGTTGCTCGAAGCATTTCATCACGACCGGTGTCAGGGCCACTGGCCGAAAGTCATTGAGAGACCTTATGGCTGATTGTTTTAATAAGTCAACGAACCTCTGTTTGTTTTTTGCGTGTATCAACAATCTGATCTGCTTCAAACTTGGCACGTGAGTTGCTGGTGACAGTGTGGGTAGGACAAGCGGTAATCACTCCAGTATTGCACTGCACCTCTGTAATTTTTTTAATGGATCTAAAATATTAATAATTTTCAGTTTATCATGAGATAATTGTGATACACAGTATAAATGTTGTGGGCTACAGAGCTGCATGTAATGTATGTTTAGTTCACTTTGATCTTATTTCTTTCCTCTTGTGTGAAACCTGTTTATGATAAATCTATAATATAGGTTAACCTGACCAGGACAGCTGAACACTCTGCATGGCATGGAAGTGATGGGCTACATCAGGTCCTCCACACCTTTCATCCACATCTACTTGCGCACATTCCAGTTGGAGAGCCAGACTCTCCCGTGATGCTCCGAGGCCTCACCCCCGGTACGATAAAACACATCAAACGATAATGCAGAGCTGTCAAAGTCCATCACCGGACGGGCCAAAATTGAAAAAAAAACAAACGGTCTCAGTCGCGGGCTCCACAGGGCTAAAACTAAAGCTAATTAGCAATATGAATTTGAATGGCCAGAAAACAGCAAGGTTTTCCTCAACACAGTAAATAAAATATAAAATTATATTTCTCTTGAAAAATAACATCAGGGAAAATAATATATTTCAAGCTGATGAAACTTTGCATTTTTTTTCGGGTAAAAACGGGTGATGTGAATTTCTTCGTGTCAAAGTCAGGAAAAACGCTGCATAAAGTGCCCACTGTGTCCAGTTTCCCAGCAAAAAGTGCTGAGAGCTGCAAACACAGCAGTGGAGACCTGGTCTGATTTTTCTTTTTTTGGCAAGATGGAAAGCGGCATAAATTCCCATTTTGCATCTGCACCTCTCACAGGTGCAACTTTACTTGAAAAGCTTTCACTGCTTCATACATGTGCGTAATCCCGCAGTCCGCACATCGCAGGCGAGGAAAAGAGACACAACAATTGTGTTGTGTTATTGTATGTGCAGTTCATGCCATCACGACCAATCATTTGGATGAAGAGGGCAATTTTAGTTGACCAGAATTTCCTTTAGTTGAATACAGCCCTCCGGCTCAGGAACGAGTTCTTGCCTCAAGTGGAGGAGTTTAAGTATCTCGGGGTCTTGTTCACGAGTGATGGGAGAAGGGAACGGGAGATCGACAGGCGGATCGGGGCTGCTTCTGCAGTGATGCGGACGCTGCACCGGTCCGTCGTGGTGAAGAGGGAGCTTAGCGTAAAAGCGAGGCTCTCGATTTACTGGTCGATCTACGTTCCTACCCTCACCTATGGTCACGAGCTTTGGGTAGTGACCGAAAGAATAAGATCGCGAATACAAGCGGCAGAAATGAGTTTCCTTCGAAGGGTGGCTGGCCCTCTCCCTTAGAGATAAGGTGAGGAGTGCGGCCATCCGGGAGGGGCTCAGAGTAGAGCCGCTGCTCCTCCACATCGAAAGGAGCCAGTTGAGGTGGCTCGGGCATCTGATTAGGATGCCTCCTGGCCGCCTCCTGGGTGAGGTGTTCCGGGCATGTCCCACCGGGAGGAGGCCCCGTGGTAGACCCAGGACACGCTGGAGAGATTATGTATCTCGGCTGGCCTGGGAACGCCTTGGGGTCCCTCCGGATGGGCTGGAGGAGGTGGCTGGGGAGAGGGAAGCTTGGGCTTCTCTGCTTAGGCTTCTGCCCCCGCGACCCGGCCCCGGATAAGCGGAAGAAAATGGATGGATGGATGGATGGATGGATGAATACAGCCCTGATTATTCATATTATTCATAGTCATTTAAGTCTTGAATAAACTATTTTAGAAAAAAACATTTTTTTTCTTTATGTATTTAACATTTTCATGCAAAATGACAGATAAAGCATCACTGAGTATGTTCCATAGAAAATAGACTCAAATACACCTTTTGAAAACATCGCTAATGACATCAGCATGATAAATATACTGTATTTAACAGTGGACGCCTATTCTTCATTTAAACCAAAGGAAAAAAATTAATTAAAAAAATGATGCTTCAATGTTGCACTGTTATGTTATACACTTGAGTATGGAGTACTGAGTACTTGATGGAGCAGGTACTTCAAAGCGGAAAAAAATCTCACACTGTGAAACACTTTGACAATGATGAGGACATAATTTACTTTTAAACTGGTTATAACGTTATTCAGTTTCAAATTTAATGTAAAGCCCGTTCACAACAGTCGCCTCAAGGCGCTTTACACTGTAAGGTAAAGACACTACAGTATTTCAGAGAAAACCCCAACAATCAAGTGACCCCCTATGAGCATGCACTTTGCGACAGTGGGAAGGAAAAACTCCCTTTAAGAGGAAGAAACCTCCGGCAGAACCAGGCTCAGGGAGGGGCGGCCATCTGCCGCGACCGGTTGGGGGTGAGAGGAAAGAAAGAGAGAAGAGAGACAGAGTACAGAGACAAGGAGAGAACACAAACTGTTGGAAAGAGAGGACAAAAGTTAATGACATGCAGCAGTGCAGAAGCATCATGGGATTAGTGCATCATGGTAAGCAGGAAGACTAAGGGATGATTCAGGTCAACTGTCTAACGCTTGTAGATTGACCCTGCATTACGTCGAGTTTCACCTATTAACATATTGCTTTGAATTGCTAACTGAACATTTACTTTAAGAGCGAGATGACTTTTGGAGCATATCATCCACTTTGTCACGACACTCTTGATTTGCGGGAGGAATTGGATGGCACTCTGCTGCTCCTCCTTCTTGCTTCTCTGCAGCGGTGGTCCTCAGCCGGACTGCATTTGGATCTCTCTTACGGGTCTGACGGGAAAAGCAGCTCCAACTGCCTTCATCGTTGTTTTCTGGCCCTCTTATGCGGTCTGTTGAAAGCAGTTTTCCAATGATCAAGGTTCCTCTTAATCCCTGAGCTGGAAACTCTGTGTCCTGTTGTTTGAGCAGGATGGCCCTGGAGAACACTGGAGTTCCCTTTGGTCGTGGTCTGACCTCTCATATTCGGAAGAGGTGGGTATTTTTTCACCAACATCTTTCCAGTCAATCCTCCTCCATTTCACTGGCTGACTGGTGTCCTTTATATCCTCATCAGGGCGCTTTCTTTAAAGTTTGAGACTGAAACTGTCTGGGCAGTTTCAGAGTGACTGGGCCTGAAGCACTTGGGGCTGCTCTTCTGATCTGAAGGGGGAGGACAGTTTTGTTCTGATGGGCTGGTGGTCTTGGAGGGAAGGGGGTCCCACTAGGAATTTTGCTCTCAGCTGCAGGGGGAGGAAGCCTCTGTTGGGCAGGTTGTCTGCTCTCAGAGACGGGCTGCTGCAGAGACCCGCTCACTCTTGTCCCACTATCCGAAGACACTGTGCTCTTTTCCTTACAGATGTCCATGTGCTGATAGCAGGACTTTACACTGCAAGACAGTGAACCATTCAATATTGTAAATTATTCACTCATATGCATGAAATATTTTCACATATTTTCTTTCAATTAAAAGTTGAATCTGGTCCTTATCCAGGATTAAAATGGGGGTAAATACAACCCCAGATGAACTACAAAGCCTGACATTATTCCATGACAAGCGTGTGAAAAACTAAGTACACCCTTATTGTTTACATAGCAGTTAAGAGGGTAATGTTGTGTTACTGTCTACCCAGGTTGTGTTTACCTAAATTTAAACCTGTTAAGAACAAAGTTAAAGCTTAGACTCGAAAGAGGGTGTACTTCCTTTCTTTTTAACGTATGATCTGTGGGGAAATGTGTTGTACATGGGAGGTTAAGGGAGAACAATCGTTGTAAATAAAAAGCGTTGACTTACTAGGAGCTCAGGTCGTACAAGTACCCTATGTGGTTCATTCTGGCGAAAGAATGGTCCAGCACCTGTTGGGGTGTAATCCGTCTTTCAGGATCAAGCTGAAGCATTTCTTTCACCATTTCAACAAACATCAAGAGATCACACATTTCTGCAGCTTTATCTGTAAATGTCTGAGCCCCGAGTTGCTGGAACTGAAAGATGAAGAAAGCAACAAATGTCAACCAAAAAAAACTTGAGTGTTTGAGTGACATAAGTTTTTCCCTTTTTTTTTGTACCCACTGTACGGCCAAAGTGTACATACATGTAAGAGGTCATTCAGAGATGTAAAGTTTCTTCCTCTTCTCTCTGTGGGCTTAATCCCTGACTCTTCAAAAAATTGTTCAGGCGTCTGAAAAGATAGGGATATGTTAAAAATCGAGGGTTAGAAAAGAAGTAGACTGCAAGTGAGTTCAGAGACTGACATATAGGAATAAGCAGCGCATTGGTGAAGTGGTGGGTACCTTGAGTTTCCAGTTGCTGGTGGTGGAATTGAACTCTTTGTAGAAAAAGCAGGAGGTCTTTAGCCCAGAGTTTAACATTTTTTCTGGTGGGTTCCCTTGGGTTTCTACTATGTAGTTCATCTGTAAATACAGCAAAAATGTAGTCAAACTGGGAGTCCAGCGCAGACTTTTGTCATATATTTCAGTCAAGCAAAAAGCAGACTCTGGGGCTACTGTTTACTCACCATATCATATTCAGTATAGCCAGGGTACAGCAGGGAACCGAGGTACAGATAGGCAGCAATGTTTCCCAGAGACCAAACGTCTATGGCCTCTGTAAATGGAAGGCCTAGAATAATCTCTGGGGACCTGATTTAGGACAAAGAGCAATGATTGTAATTGTTACATTTGTTGTCAATCTCGATCATTTGGCTAAGTATGATTTATACTACAGCTAACAGAAACCACAGACTCAGGAGGTTTGTGTGATTGTGTGAGTAAGATCAGATTTGAGTCCAGCTACTCACCGATATGGACGGCTCTGAATGTAAGAACCCACTGTCGCAGCTGAGGTCTCACAAGCCAGGCCAAAGTCAATCACTTTAATTCGGTACGGCTCTTGTTGGTGATTGACTAACATCACATTCTGTAATTTGAGGTCTGCGTGTATAATTCCAACAGACTTGAGATGTTTCAGAGCTACTGCCATCTGAAAGGTACCAAAGAAAATGTCATGATTAAATTTGATCAGTTTCCATTTTGAAAGCACTTATTAATATGAAGAATCACAGAGTTAAACATACCTGCACGACGATTGGTCGAATTGCCATTAAACTCAGCGGTTGGAAATGTCTTTCTTGCATGAAGTCAAAAAGACTTTTGTCTAGACACTCAAACTCCAGACATGTACGGCCACTATCTATAAAAGCCCGGTGCCATTCAGTCAAGTTGTGTTCATGGGAGTTATACAGGCTGAGTTTGTATAGGATATCCAGCTGGAAACATAGGTCACAGATGGGTTTAACATTAGTTTGACATTTGTACTGCACAATAAGTATTTCTGCAAATACAGTTTTCACATCCACTACACACATCTTTGAAACAGAAATTGTAAGGAGCAGTTTATACCTCTTCCTTTGCCATCCATTCAAAGGCTTCTTTTTTGTTACTTTGATGGCTACAGTTTTCTTGTCAGCCATCCTGACACATTTACAACCTTGCCGAAAGTCCCCTCTCCAAGGATAGTTGATACTTGGTAGGTGGAGAATTCAGAGGTGAGCCAGCTTCCAGGGACTAACTTGTCTCTGGCATGTACGTTGGAGCACATGACTGATGCCATTACAGGGATAAACACTCAAGGTTTGGTTTATCTTGTAGATAAAATCTCCTATGTTTCGAGAAATACGAGCTTGTTGATCTTTCGTGTTGTAATCCGAAAGTTTGGTGAAACTGTCTTCACTCTAGTTACAGTCTTGAAAACATTCTACATTCCTCTGTCTTCACTCTAGTTACAGTCTTGACAACGTTCTACATTCCGTGGCTTTGATCTGTGACTTTATAACATCATAGTTAAAGGTTCTGACTGGATCAGGTAACCCTGAACCTTTCCATAGTTATACTCATAGACATATGGTTATACTGCTATACTGTAGGCCTAGGTTGCTGGGGATTTCCCAGGATGCACTGTGAATGTTTCTTCTTCATTCACCCCTTTTAACTCTGTTTTTTTTTCTTTAATATATTTATTGAACATTTACTTATTATGCAAAAATAACAAGAGAGAAAAAGGAAAAAACCAAACCAAACCAAAAAAAAACCCCAGAACAGGCCAGCACAGAACATACGTAAAATAAAGTACACTTAACACTGGTTATGTCTGAAAATAAAATGTGACCCTCCTTTGCAAAGTATATCACTTAACCTCCTGAGACCCTGCGTCCACCTATGGAGACATTACATTTGGCTTTGCTGCACCTTATATTTCATTGTACTCAAGAGTATTTAATACTTTAAGTCATGTTGTTTTTGTTGTGTTATGCTATAAAATAATCCCTGTGTCCACATCTGAGGACATCTTTTTTTCTCACAAAAAGTATGTAACAACCATGTACAACTTCTTGTTCAAAGAGGAAGCTTAGTATATATACATTTCAGGTCCATCTAATCACAAATATCTGGGAGAAATTGAAAATGCATTGCAAACAGAAGCTCGGGTCTCAGGAGGTTAAATCCTGAGGTAAATAATCCAAAAGGGGTTTCCATATTTTATAAAAGGCACCCAAATTACCCTTTATTAGGGCACTGAGGCGCTCCATTGTGAAGACCCTAAATGTCTCTCTGTACCATTGTGTAACAAAAGGGGGCTGTCCTTGGATCCACTGTAACAGAATGAAACGTCTTGCCAGATGTAGAAGTTTGCATAGTAACATCATCTGCTCAGGCGTCAGGATCAGGCCATGCACAGACAAACCAAAAAGAAACAACCTAGGATCCATAGGAATAGTTTGATGAAAAATAGAATGGAGTTCTGTGACAACGTTCTTCCAAAACCTGTTTATCGATACACATTGCCAGATACAATGATAGTAGTCGCCCACAACTGTGTTACATTTTAAACAGAGAGGTGAATATTGAGAGTGAAGTTTATGTGTAAACTGCGGAGTACGCTGTAGCCCGTGAAGAATTCTAAATTGGTTCTCCCTGAGTCTATTGCAGATAAATGTTTTTTTTCGTATTTGTGAAAAAGCCCTCGACCATATTTCACTGCTAAGCTCAACCCCCAAATCTGTTTCCCAATGAATTTTGGACCTTTCAGTTGTGAGAGGATTTAATATCATTAGTCCTTCCTGATTTCCTAGATTTTTTGTCTTGTTTATTGTTTTTTTGTTTTTTGGTTCATTCCAGTCTGTTCTTCTTTGTGCTCATCTAAATAGTTTTTTTATTGCTGCTGTGTAAGATTTTTTTTTCTCACTCAGCACAAATGTGGGCCTTTTTCTATAAAGTCCATCCATCCTCTTAGCCTCCAGCCCCCTGCAACCCTGAAAAGAATATCATAGAGCGAGAGGCAGGGTGCAACCCTGGACAGGTTGCCAGCCAGGCCCGGATTAAGGTGGGTCTGGGCCCGGGCAAAGGAGATTGCAAGGGCCCCCCCCTCCCCCCCTCCCGCTCCGAGCCCATACCAGCCCACCCCCCCGACACACACTCCCCTACAAAAGTCTCTTTCTGCTCTTCTCCTTCGTGCAAAATCATCTACCCAACTCATCAAAGTTCAGCTGTGCACAACTGTGATTCAATTGCAAGAAGTGAGAGGGAGTTCAGACTATTTTGGGTCATTTTCATCCTAGCTCATTTTTTATTCGAGCCATTCTGGAGAATGACCGTTCCCCTTCACAGTTCGTAATTGCAGAGTCAAGAACATTCGAAGTTGCCATATCCTGTAGCCCAGGGGGATCCTTGATTGCTGGTCCCCTAGGCGCTCTAGTCGCCGTACCGCATAGCCCAGGGGCCCTTTGATTGCCGTTTCCTGTGGCACAGGGGCCCTATGGTTGCCATATCCCCGTGGCTCAGGGGCCCTTTGATAGACGTCCCCCATGGCCCCAGGGGCCCTCTGATTGCCGTCCCCCCCGTGGCCCAGGGGCCCTCTGGTTGCCATATCCCGTGGTTCAGGGGCCCTTTGGCCATCCCCCGTGGCCCAGGGGCCCTCAGATTGCCGTCCTCCGGGCCTAGGGGCCCTCTGGTTGCTGTACGACATGGCCCAGGGGCCCTCTGGTCCTATGTCCTGTGGCCGAGGGCCCTCTGACTGCTGTCACTCCCCCCAGCCCATTTCAGTTAACCCTTATAGACTAAAGAAGTACAACTAAAGAAGATCCTAGAATAGAGGGCTCTATCGCAATCAGCATCGACATCGGTATCTGGATTGTTGTTGGGCCTTCCCCTGGGCCCCCTGGATCCATGGGCCCCGGGGCGCCAGCCCCACTCGCCCGGTCGGTAATACGGCCCTGACTAAAGGTGGCAGAGCTTTTGGAACAGTGGTCCCTAGACTGAGTTTGAGATCTGTGGATTTGGCGGTGGCTTTTAAACTACTATTAATCCTCTTTGTCCCATGTGGGACATAGGGCATCAACAAAGATTCTCTACTTGTTGCGGTTGTTACCAGCATGTGGTGCCTCCCGCCATGATAGCCCCATCTCTTTGAGTTCTTGTGTGATTGGTGCATCTCCATAATTTTTGGGGGCCTTTGCTTCCTCTTTCCAGGTGGTATCCACTTCACTGCGATCTTGGGGGTATGTGACAGAGGACATACCCCAGCCACTGCAATCAGCGACATTGATGTCCATGGTGCTGTCCTGGCTTTTGGTTCTTCTGTAAAGCTCTATGTTGGAGACTTTCATTGCCAGAAAATGAAGCAGATCCTCCTAAGGCCTCCATTGTGGAAGACACGTAATTTTTATTACGTTCTTGATCGCTCTCCAGCGTTCAGATCCATACAGCAGGTCTGGCTTAACAAATCTATTGTACAGTCTGAGTTTTGTAGTTGTGCTGTACTGCCTGGATTTCCAGATAAACTTGAATCTGGTAAAGTACCCTGGGCTTTGCAAGTCTTGCTTTTATGTGTTTTTGAGCTGCAATGTCTGTTAATGACACTTCTAAGATAAGTGAAATCTCTGACGTCTTCTAGAGGGGCAGGTAAAAATTCATCTTATTAAATTTGTGTAATTTTTTTCTGTTTTTGGCATTTTGGTTGTGAAGCACTTTGATATAGATCTTCATATGTGCTATATAAAAAAGTTTTCAAAAAATTACTTCAGTTCAGATTTCAGATAGACATCTACATTAAACTATTAGGCATGCAGACATGGACAAGATGACCTGCTGCTGCTGACCATGTAAATCCCTTATATCACCACAGTGTGCTGATGGCTGCCTCCAGCAGGATGATGCTCCATGTTGCAAAGCTCAAATCATCTCAAACTGGTTTGTTGAAAATGAAAAGGAGTTCATTGCACTCAAATGGCCTCTGCAGGCGGACAGAGCAAGCAGTTCTGAAGGTAAAGGGGATCCAACCCAGTACTAGCAAAGTGTACCTAATGAAGTGTGCAGTGAGTGAATGGATGGATAAGCTTTCTTTATTTTTCTCGTTTACTGTAGCTCCTCTTGCGCTCCATAGGTGGCGTTTACGCTTTCACCCCCCCTTACACGCACCATAGAAGAAGAAGGCGCAGTTTTATTGTAGAAGGTGTCCGGCAAAGAGAGAGGTTTAAAATAAACACTTTCAGCGGAATAATGCACCAACGGAGTGATAAGTTTGCTGCATAATTAATTTGTCGGCAGGTTTTCCTCTGCAGTAGCTGTTAGTGAGTTAAAATTAGTTTAACGCAGTAAGTGAGGAGGTCGCAAGGTTAGCACTTTCTTGTCTCTGTTATAATTTATGCTGGATGAAGCCTCGTCTGAACAGCCCACAACATGTCAGACATGTCTTCGAGCTGCCGGGCTGCAGCGAGCACCCGGAGACCACCGTGCAGCGGCTAATGATGGGTCGTTATGGCGAAAGTCAGGACTGGTCAGAATGTTCCCCGCGGCTCTGCTTCTTTCATTTCAAGCCTTCACTTCCTGTGTGCAGTCTTCCCTCCTCCGCTGCCTCTGCAAAGCCCGTTTTTGACATGGTGCCGTAAGCGTAAGGACAGCCCGGGCAGCTCTGAGTTCACAAGTCAGGTCGCAGGTCCAGTCGGAGATACAAGCCGCTCCAGCAGGGTGGCAGTGGCTCTCTACCCGGCTGTGACCGGGTGCGGATGCCCCGGGCCCGTGTGCTGCTGTTCTGTCTTCTCGGTGTTCTGGTGCTGGCGGTGGTCCTGGGTGTGTACCTGTCCAACGACACCGCCACTGGACATGTGAACCGCATGCCAGCCGTAGATCTGACCAGAGACAGGGTAAGACAGGAAAACTAAACCTCTGCACACAGCGGGACTGATTTTATACTCACTGAGAAACTGCAGCTGCAAGCAGACGGTGCACTGTCATCATAACATCTCACTGTAACCAGACATTCAGTCACAGTTGTATTACTAGTTACTTTAAACCAGTATTTCAAGGAATAAACAAGGATATACCCTATTAATTCCAAAAGTTATAAAATTAACAAAAAAAAAAAAATACACAAAACAAAGATCAGTTAAATAGAAAAAAAGGGAGGAGCTCATGAACTCTAATACATGAGCTAATTAAAATCTGACAAAGGCAGGTGTTTAAGTAGGAAAGAGTTTGTGTATCTGTGATTGTGGCTGCAGAGCATCTGCAATAATGCAACCGTGTGATATCAATGCAGAAGTATCATAGTTCAGATTCAGTGATTGCCTGTTTGTAAGAACATTAAAGTATATCTGTGAGCAAACTAATGTTACTACTTTACATAAAACAGAGAGAGCCAAGAATATGTTTTGCATCAATTTGAATGTGAACTGAGCTTGTTTTTGTACCATAAATGGTTTATTTAATTTTTGATAAAGGTCTTGCTGAGATTAAAAGGGCAGGATCAACTGTAACAATTATAAACGCAAACAGTCGCACAAATACAACTGTCACACAGTACATGCAAGTGAATGCGACATCCAGATCATGTGTAAGAAAATTTCATACCTGAATTTGACTTCAGGCACTGAAACTGTTTCCATCTAACCTAAAAATGAATTTGTTGATTAGGAGTCACTTTAATTTTATGGGCAGAAGACTCTTGTAAAATGGTGCAAGGTGTGAAAACACAGTAATTTAATTTTTAAGAACTAAGTGATAAGAAGTCAGAAGCAGCAAGTGCTGCTCTTTGGCCTACAGATGCGATCTGTGACAATTGAAGAGTTTAGTGGGATCCTCAGACCTGCCACCAAGCATGATTAGATTGAAATAAAAAAAACAGTGAGCTACAGAGTCTCTTATGCAATTTGGGCTCTGTGGAAGCCTTGAAGCTGCTATTAAAAAATGATTGCGATAATCATTGAAAACAAACAGTTCTGTGGAAAAAACAAACAAAAACGAGGTCTATTCCAAACCAGGTAAGTGTGACAGGTAGGATGGAGTGTGTGGAATTATGTGGAATAACTTGTGCAAGTTGTGAAACATACAAAATTTGCTTAAATCAACAATAACTGGACTATACAGTGCTGCTAATTGTGTGCATTTCATCGTGTGAGTCTGTTCTGACATACATATTTCAAAGGTTTGTGTCTAAATGATGAGTTTCTGAATGTCTTTATTTGTCAAAGAGTGCATGTTGTTTAAAGGAACTTGAAATATTTTGTATGACCTGACTTCTGACCATTGTAAAACTGTCCTCCTGACTGGTAGACAAACACAAACATATTCCACTTAGCTTGGCATTGTTACACTGGCACTCTCTCACTGTACAGTTTTGGGTTCATATTGAAGTCCATTCTTTCGTTTAGGGGCAAGCCCATGCAAGCACTCCTAACCAATGATCAGACATGTTACAATTTTATATCCCACGCTCAGTTGACCGGCAGCTGTTCCAAAAGACAGACTCCGGATCAGGTCACCTGTCTCACTAACAGTATTCATAACTCAACTAAAAACTCACCTCTTCTCTTTAGTGTTTCAGTTTAGGTCTAATTTATAATCTCTTCTCCCTGTGAAGAGCTTGAGGTTGCGCTTTTTTTTTTTTTTTTTTTTTTTTTTTTGTTTCATTGATTGCTGTGCAGCATTTTGCTCAGCGTCTGTTGTGCTTAAATGCACCACATAAATAAAATGATGCCCTTTTCATTTAGAAGCTCAGCTTGATTAATAAAAAAAGCCGGGTCTGTGCCAGGAAACCGTCCAGTTTAAATGATCTCTACCAATTCTGCCAAGAAGAGCGGTCAAATATCCAAGCAGAAGCTTGTTGATGGCTACCAAAAGCCAAATATTAATGGGAGTGTGTGTATATATTTGAGCCGGTATGTATTAGAGAAAACCCAAAATAAATTCAAAGTTGTGCACCCAGTTCATGTTAGTCATTAAAGATGTATGCCGTATGACCATTCCACTTGGAAAAAGAACAGTTCGAAGAAATCAGAAAACCCCAAATTACCATAACATTCATACTCATACATTTTGGGGCCCACCAAAGAGGTTTTGGCCTTCCACCAAAGGAAACTAACTAGACCTGTGTTAAAAAAATATATTTTTAAGTGGGGGTTAATTTACTCTGGCTTTAATACAGCTTTCTGCAAAACATTGCCAAAAATAACAGGAAACTGCACAGACTTCTGCTAATGAAGGTAACATAGACTCCTTGGCTGAATTGTATGCAGACCAGCCCTGCTCACGTGTGTAGGCTCGTAATGAGCCGTGAAATCCTTGATAGTCTAAGGAAAGAAGCTTCTTGACAAAATAAATTTGCTTATTGGAGAAAAGCAGGGGTTCATTAAACACTGGAGGAACACAGTGAACAGCTATATGCGAAGAATACGCATCAGAGGATGTAAACGTCTGGAACATTTGTGCTGCCTGTGCTTGATTTCACTTTGTGGGGTTTTTTTTTTTTTTCCCCTCTCCTCCAGCTGTTCCACAAACCCAGTAAATCCTCTCCAGCTCAAATCCGCCGTCTGGCCTCTCAGGTGGACGGCACTCGCCTGTGGGAGACTCACCTGCGACCTATCCTGATAGAGCGACTCCCAGGCACCCAGGGCAGCCTGGCTGTACAGCAGGTGTGTAACTATTTATAGCTTCCTCCCTTTCACATGTCTTCTGCTAATTTTTAACTCCCTACTCCACTTCAGCACATCATCTCCACACTATCCTCGCTCTCTGCCGGCTGGTCCATAGACCTGGACTCCTTCCAGTCCCCTACCCCTCGCGGCCAGGTCACCTTCACCAACATTGTTGCTACTCTGGACCCTTCGGCCCCTCGGCGGCTGCTCCTGGCCTGCCACTATGACTCAAAGGTTCTGCCTCCAGACCCGCGGGCCCCAGAGAAGGTGTTCTTGGGGGCCAGTGATTCTGCAGTTCCCTGTGCTATGATCCTGGAGCTCGCTAGCTCTCTGGATGCCCAGCTTAAATCATTCAAACAGCAGGTGGGTTTTGTGTTGGCAGAATTTACAGAAAGTAAACAAAAGCAGATGCTGACAGATGTGGTTCCTGCTTATGATGAAAAGTAAAGGCCAAGATGCTGACGAGTCTCTTCTCGCATTTCTTTCTTATTGTGTTGTTTCATCCCTCTGCCTTTGTGGCTGCAGTACAGGGTAAAAAAATGCTGATTCTGTATATAAAACAATCTCTCCAGAGGCTGTGATTTATGTAGTTACTGTAGAGAGACACACACACACACACACACACACACACACACACACACTACACAGTGACAGCACTGCAAAAAGACAAACTGTCTTCAGGTGCTGCTTTTTAAAATTTGATTACCTTTGCTTTCCTCATGTTTCCTCTCAGAAACTTCCAGTAACTTTTCAGCTCGTGTTTTTCGACGGCGAGGAGTCATTTGAAGAATGGACCGCCACCGACTCGCTGTACGGCTCTCGTCACCTGGCCGAGCGCATGGCCAACACACCCCACCCCGCGGCCCCCTCGCACGCCAGCATGCTGCAGGCAGTGGTGAGGAAGCTATGGACAAAAATATGTTTCCTCTGCAGTCACACTCACTTCCTGAAGCAGTTGCAGACAATATAATGTTCCACAATGAGAGACCTGCTACAGATCGGTCTGAATTTAAAAGTTGAATATAGTCAGATTTTGGTCATTCTGTATGAATTAAATCCAATGTCAGTCAGCTTTGTACTTACAGACTCTCAACATAGAGTTGGGTTGAAATTTTTAATTTTATCATTTTCATTTTTTTTTTTTTTTTTTTTTAAGTTTTGAGCTCTTTTTACTCAGATAATATTCATAAGATGAAGGTAAAATGTGCATGAATTCGTTACAGAAAAGTTATTGTACAAAAAGGTCAGCTGATTTATGAGAAGGTCAGGTGGGAGGCACGGATTAATTATTCAGGAAGTGACCGTTTTACATACCTTAAACATTTAATGTGCTCTGATTAAGAGGAATCTCAGCATCCATCGCTCTGATTTTGTCTCTGTAGGACCTCTTTGTGTTGCTCGACCTGCTCGGTGGTCCCGATCCACTGATTGCAAATCACTTTGATAACACTGCACGCTGGTTTGATCGCCTAATTGCTGCAGGTAAGCACCCGCTGTAAATCCATGGATGCTGAAATCCTTCCCTGTTGTAGACCCAAACTGTCTTCGTCCCGCCCCCGAGAAGAGGCTCCATCGACAGGGCCTTCTGACGTCTCACCCCTCGGAGCAGACGTATTTTAGGAAGGATGTGTACCTCGGACCCGTGCAGGATGACCATATCCCCTTCCTTCACAAAGGTAAGTGGGAGCGAAGACAGTAACCCCCTCCTGTAGGCTCCTTGTTTACAACGTCAAGAGGGTTAGACCCTTCTTCACTATCTCCTTCCCTCACAACAGAAACTTCTGTGTTTCATCCCTCTGACCTCTGCAGCTGGAGGTCATCCCTAAAAATTATTAGAAATTAATCAAGCCTACGAGACACAATGATTAGGAGTGTAGCAGAGACACTTTCCAGAGACGAAGACATCAGCAGGTGTCTATTGCTGTAGTTGGATGCTTTCTTAAAACATCCTTCGTCTAGCTCATTTTTTTTTTTTTCTGAACTGCCTGAGTCAGAGGAGTGATTTACAGCCTCCTTATTTCTCTCCAGGCAGACTGCTTCCTTTTTTTGTTAAGCAGAACTTATTTGCATTTTTTTCAGAGTTTGTGAAATATCTGTGAAAATGTGAAGTTTCATGTTCTTGGCTCCTAGATCCGTAATGACAGATTAGCAGGGTAGCATGTTGCTGGTAAGCATTCACATGAATCACTAGAAGCAGGTGGAGTTAAGAGTCGTTTTAATTCTAATCGGTGCAACTCGTGTTAACAGTGGTGTTAATGTTTCCCTCTGTAATACATGCAAGGGTTTAGACAGTGAACACAAGGCTCTGTGCAGATGTCTGCGTGCCCTCAAAATTGTTGACCGTGCAGGCTTGTCTGCACTGACACTGTGTTACAATGTGCCCACTCGCATGGAAAAAATGCCTGGTTTGCATCTTCAGCTGACCCCTGATGCCTTAAAAGGACAACTTAGACCACTAATACTAATAACAACAAAAGTAATGACTGTAGTACATCTGTAGTGCCGCTTAATTTGATTTCAACAGGGGTGCTCTACTCATCTGTGCAACCAAACTTTTGCTGTGATGAATTATTAGAAGAAGCTACTTTTGACTTCCTCACGAGGGGTTGCCACAAGGCGTAGCTCCACATGTTTGATTTGGCAGACGCTGGGCTACAGTGCCTTTTTTTTAAAGGGAAAAAAAAAATGATGCATTTAAGTGGATTTAGGTCCCAGTACACCATACTTAGATTAAAAAGACACCTTTTTCTTTTTAAAAAAAAGCTGTCCAGCAGCTTAAGCAAGCAAAATAGTGTGCATGCTGTCTTGAGCCAAACACATTTGCTTTGCCAAGAGGATCTTTTGCTAATCTTTACTACTTTAATTTTTAGATTCTTTATTTATTTTATTGATATTGGTATTATACAGTTCGCCTATATTGGAGCTGACAGGTGGGAAAGAAGTGACAGAAGGATGGGGGTTGTGAGGGGGCATATACACAAACATTTGATGCGTCTTCTGTGTTCTGTTGTGAATAAAATATGGGTTTATGAGATTTGCAATTCATTGAATTCTGTTTTAATTTACATTTTACACAAAGTCCCAACTGGACTTGTGATTACAGTAATATGTGCAGTCTGCCAAGGCCAAAAATTAAGAAGTTCAGAACAGGTATTACATTAAGAGCACAACAATTTATAAAGACAGCTAATTCAGTCATGTAAACATCCCAAATCTCAATAAACATAAAAACATGGATCTGGAAATAAGCATAATAGGTCTCCTTTAAAAGAAATTGCTGCAGAGAGAGAGAGTCCCGTTGTGCTGAGCCTGTATTTGCAGCTGAAGCTCAGTTCAGAACTCTGATGCTGGCCCACAGGGCATTGAAAGGTACTGTGTTCAGGCCTCAGTTAAACTCTGCACTCTCAGAGGAGCTTCCCTCGGTACAATCTCCTCTTTATCCCAGTTCTAAAGAAGTAACCTCCTTTTTGATGTTCAGACAGTTGAATCACAGCCAAAGTGCAGTTTGAACCTTTTAAGTACGAGTACTATGGTAGATGTCTGTCTCCAGGGATTTACCTCCTACTCTGCTCTTCACATGGAAGAATCTTTGGCTGTGTGTAACACATGCTCAGTCACTATCACTGCCTTCATGTCTCTGTACAGGCGTCCCTGTGCTGCACGTCATCGCCACTCCCTTCCCGCAGTTCTGGCACACACTGGACGACACGGAGGAGAACATGCACCGTCCAACTGTGGAGAACCTGACGAAGATCATGGCTGTGTTTGTGGCGGAGTACCTGGGTTTCTGAACGTTGAACAAACAGCGACGTTCTGAGCAGGACTGACGCTAAACGACCAGGTGAGGAGGACAAGAGCCTGGCGAAATGAAGTGAACTGGAATCTGAACTTTACCAAAGACTCTTATCTGCTGGGCTGTCCTTGGATTCATGTGATGAATGAATTGGAGGCAGTTGTCAAAAAGTGTGAAGTGGTCTCACATCGTCTTAGTTAAAACTTTATTATACGTGCTGAGGAGCATTGTACCTGAGAAGCAGCTGGGAAATGTCTGTGAATTCAAACACATTCTAAATTAATGTTTTTGTTGTTTCCTGTGAAAGAAAAAAAGCCTTACTAGCCTTATTGATGATTTACCTTGTTAATATAAGCTGGAGATGCTCATTTTTAGCTCCACATTTTTATTCTTGGACTCTGCTCGGGTAGCTTTGCATGAATAACAGATCAGGTGCAGCGTGAAACAAGCCTCTCTTTTCAAGCTGACCTTTTTCTGATTGGCTGCCTCTTGTAAATATTAGAGCAGTCTGAAGCCTGCGTTCTGTCTGCAAACACTGAGCTCAATATTTGAAGCGTTGGTAATATAATATGGTAGAAAACCAGGAAAAGCACAATGGGTCCCCTTTAAGAACGACCTGTGATGAGCAGAGCTGCTGTGGACACTGGTCGTAGCTTATCTGTGAATACCTTCTCCTGACTTTACTTCATAATCTGTGAGGATCCTCTTTGCCTCTGCTGCTATGAAGTGCCAGCAACATGAATATCATGAAGATTTTATGGTAAAAAGCCCAGCAAATTCACACTGTGGTGATAGTGAAGTGGTTTTATTCAGGTTTGCTTACAGTTTTAAGACATTTCGGGAAGTTGTAAACACTGAAAAAGGTGTCTCTAGATTCATTGTGTAACCTTTGGGTATGATATATGTTGGCACATTTTACCAGCACACTCCCTTTAAAAAAAAAACCCCAAAAAAACACCCTGATCATTATAAAGTTCCATCTGTGAATGCAGCGTGGAGATTCACCTTTAAGCCACACCTGTGAACCCATATATTGGGTTTAATCCAAACGTATGACGCTTACTTCTGTCTGTCTGTGTGGTGTTCTGCTTACGTTTAAGTCTCTGTACGGGATCTGCTAGGTCATGTTTTGGTAATAAACTTTCAGTGACACCAGAAATTCTATAGAGTACCATGACGTATCAGATTAACCTTCTGGATGGCCCCCACATGTGTGATGTAGTGGAGGTGGTGGATGAAAGAGGGGTGGAGGTGGTGCACTGCGGTACTGGGGGCTGCCCGGAGGTGAAAGGTCATTATCAGAGGAAGGGTAGGTTTCTTCTGAAGGTCCTCCATAACCTGTCAGGAAGCTAATGGAAAGAAGAATGAAATTTAGAGAAAAATGCAGATATTTAATTATAGTTTATGTCCTATTTTAACCATGAGGGGGTGTCATTATGCCAAATTCAGTGCCTGCGCCACAGTGATTAATTTTATTCACATTATGCCAGCTAAAGTCTTAAAGCACTTTATATAAGCCCTGAAAAGTAGTTTTCCTATTTCTTTGTGTTTTAAGCGCAATTAAATTCTTTGCCTCTCTTGTAGATTTTTTTTTTTGTTTGTTTTTTTTTAAAACATTGCTCCCTCACTTCATTCTCAGGTTTTTCCTCAACATTGAATAGTTCACACTGTGTGTGAAATATATTTTAACTAAACTCCTAGTTGCTCTATATTGGTTTATAATTCCGTTAGTTCACAGAAAAATAAATAAACTAACTTTTTTTTTTTCCCGAAATCAACTGAAAACAATTAGGACCCATTTTATCCTGATGGTAACGTAAGATAATCAGGTCTGGTTAGCGAATGGTGTCAAGTCACTCCGACACTACTTCAATCGATTGTTTACCGATTGATTTTTAATTAATTAAGAGCGCAAATCGCGCTGTTTACTGCTCAGTAAACACCAACGGTCTTTAGTGTAACCTTCCGCTTTCTGCGGCGCCAGGGTTGGTGCGTTCTATTTGAAGTCGGAATTGCACATTTCTAAGTAGGAATTTTCAACTGGAAACCCCCCCCCCCCCCAACTCGAACTCGGAGCAGCCCCACCAATCCCGACTTTACAATCCAAGATGGAAGCAATGTCCTAAACAGGAGTAAATCTGAAACTGTGTTTTCCTTCCAGCTTTTCCGACTTCACACCCAGCTCGTGAACGCATCACGAGCTCTGGTTAATTAGTAGCACTTTTATCACTTTTTATCGTTCGTATTATTTAAATCAACGTGTTCTTGGTACAGGGAAGATCTTAGGGTGATTAAAAGACAGCAGTTTCGCTTACAGCGACCTTCTGCCCCTCACTGACCCGGTAGGGTCCACTGTCCGGTCCCTCTGCCGGCGGTTCTTGAACCAGTTGCTGACCTGGATGGCGGTGAGACCGGTGGCTGCTGCGAGCTCCCGCTTCTCCCGTGTAGAGGGATACGGCTGACGGTGGTACCATTCCCTCAGGATACTCCGAGATTTCTCCTGTTTAAAATATGTCAGCGGTCTAAAAGTCTTGAACCGTCCCATTTCTCTTGCCACAAAAATGTGAAAGAGATACTGCGATTTATTGAAACATGTTCAAACATACAAGGAAGCACAGCATAAAAGGCAAAAACAGGGTTTGTACTATTCTAACAAACTGAAAGTCAATATTTGGTGTGTCCACCTTTATTCTTCAGGTTCTGTGTCAGGTCTATGCAGGATTTATTTATTTTATTTATTTATTTTTTTTAGGACGTGCCCTTCAGCTCATCTGCTGTAGATCGTTTTTTCTTCTGTTCCACTTGTTCAGTTTCCTCAAACGTTAAGGACACACTGCACACCATGCCAAGATATGCCAAGTTTTCAGGTAATAAGGCTTCAGGAATCACCCTGTTGATGCACAAGTACTACTGTATGTCTGTCAAACTGTGTTGTCATTACCATTTTTTTTTTTTTTTTTTTTTTTTTTGTAGGTTAAACTAAAGAAATGGGAACAAATTGTATTTTTGTGACAGGCTACTAGTAACAAAGTGCATAAAGATACAATTTAGAAGTTTTAAGTGTCTGATGTTGGAGGGGTCCTGATGTGAAGGGGCAGTTTGTTCCAGTGTTTCAGAACAACAGCAAAGACTCGATCTCCTCTGTGCTTTAATCTGAACCTCAGGACAGGCGCATTTGCTCAGCAGACCTCACTGACCTAGAGGGAATGTGTAAACTTTAAAAAAAGCTAGTTTTAATGACAGCGTTATTGTGTTTGTCAAAGATCACTCCCAAATTCCTCACAAAGGATTTTTTTATAAGCCTTTAAATGGTCGAGACAGTAGAGGTCAGGAGCACCAAACATAATGACCACTGTTTTCTGTTCATTTAAGTTAAGAACATTCAAAGACCTCCATGTCTTAACATCCTCAACAGTCCAGTAAGGCCTTCAGAGGACTCATCAATTTACGTTTCAGTGGCAGGTAAATCTGTGAGTCATCTGCAT
>NW_022060220.1:0-28822 GCF_007364275.1 Archocentrus centrarchus
ACGACTGTGATCAAAGAAATCAATTATCAATCATAATGTGACAGTGACTTTTCTATAATTACTGATTACTTCATGCTGCCTTATCTTACTGGAAACCCACTGCAGCAAAATGTGAGTACATCCATCAACCCACCCACCCACCCACCCACCCAACCAGCCAGCCAGCCTCCAACCAGCAGCCATCCATCCACAGCAGCCAGCCAGCCAACCACCCCAGAATGCTAGCCAGCCAACCCAGCCAGCCAGCAGCAACCCAACAGCAGCCAGCCGCCAACCAGCAGCCAGCCAGCCAACCAGCAGCATCCAGCAACCAGCATCAGCCAGCCAACACCCCAGAAGCGATCCAGCCAACGCAGCCAGCAGCAAACCACACCACCAGCAGCCCGCCAACCAGCAGCTCCAGCCAGGCACCCAGAAGCGAGCCAGCCAGCAGCCATCCCCAACCAGCAGCGATCCAGTCCAACCAGCAGCCATCCAACCAGCAGCCATCCGCCAACCACCACCAGCCAGGCAGCCCAGCAAGCGAGCCAGGCAGCCCAGCAGCCAGCAGCCAGCCAAACAGCCAGCCAGCACCCACCCACCCAGCCCAACCCAGCAGCCACCGCCAACCAGCAGCCAGCGCAGCCAGCCAGCAGCCAACCCAGCAGCGAGCCAGCCAAAGCCAGCCAGCCAGCCATCCAACCCAAGCGAGCCAGCCAACGCAGCCAGCCAGCCAACCCCAGAAGCTAGCCAGCCAACCAGCCAGCCAGCCAGCAACCCAACCAGCCAGCCCGCCAACCAGCAGCAAGCAGCCAACCAGCAGCCAGCCAGCCAACTCAGCCAGCAGCAACCCAACCAACCAGCAGCCACCCTCCAACCATCAGCCATCCAGCCAGGCACCCCATAAGCGAGCCAGCCAGCAGCCATCCGCCAACAGAGCGAGCCATCCCACCATCATCCCGCCAACCATCACGATCCAGCCAGGCATCCCAGCATAGCGAGCCAGGAGCCCACATCCAGCCATCCAAACCATCCATCCATCAACCCACCCACCATCCAACCCATCACCCTCCAACCACCATCCATCCATCCATCCATCCAACCCATCATCTATCCACAACTCATCCACATCCATCCATCCATCCATCCATCCCACCCATCATCCATCCCTCCAACCCATCATCTATCCCTCCAACCCATCCTCCATCCATCCAGTCACCCCATCATCTATCCATCCAACCCATCCGAATCAATTTACTGTCATCACGTGTCAGACATGTAACCAAAAGAAGTTCCAGAACACCCATCCAAAAAAGACAAACAACTCAAACACACAGGGGAGATAAGTGTCTGCAGCCTTGCAGCCAACAGAGGCGCTGCTGTTTTACAAAGATAAGAGGGAAACAAAGTGAACAAAATAGAATAGGTGAGGATAAAAAAAGCATCTCATATTTTGCCCCATAATGGGGGCACAGTATGAGGTTAAAAAAAACTGCATAGTAAGCACATATAGCAAATAGCATGGGAGCGCTAGGGTGGGTAAGGGCAGGGGTGGAAGGAAGCCAGCGGAGGCGAGGGGTTCGAGTTACTGTGGCTGATTCAACCCCCCCCCCCCTCAGCTAACAGTTCCTGATAAGAGGTGTAATGTTCATCAGCAGCTCGGTCTGGGAAATCAGTTCACTCAGGTCAGAAACAGGACAGTGGGGGGGCGTAGAGCCTCTGTTTACAAAACATCCATGAGAAAAATGAGATAACCGGCAATCCAAGGCCGTCAGGGAGCCGAATTTCTGATTCTACAATTGTTTTGGTACAGACTGTACTGATTAATTTGTTGACAGCCTTCAGTCTTTCTGTCACCTCTCAATGGCAAAAATCCAAACATCTGAATTTTCTGGGTTCGTTCCTTCGCCGCGCAGAAACAGATACGTCTCCAAGATCTCATCCCTTCCGATTCAGCTCCAGGTATACTGAGTCTGAGTTTGTACTGCTCTGCATTCCCGTCACAAGCAGCCTTACCAAGGTCCAAACGGCTGCCCAGACCTCCTGAATTTCACGATAAGCAAGGTATCCCCAAGTCCAATCAGGATAAATCCCGGTATCAGTAAGCCAATTATATATACACCGCATCCTCAATCGACAGTACAGCCAGGCACATCATCTTCCACCCTCACAAGAATCCATAACGTAGCCAGCCGGGTATTGTCAGTTGGACAAGAGGAGAGAGGGTTCTCATGGTGAAAAGTTGATCAATCAATAGTGTTGAGAGACCAGCTGACCAGATCCATAATTTTAATTTCCAGTTTGGAAGATGTGTGCAGAGAGGCTCTAAAGCAGCGAAGCAGCAAAGCAGGGTAAAAAGGAAGGGTTGGTGAGAGAAGAAAAATGCATCCGTCTCCACTGAGAGCAAGAGAGAGAAAAAAATCCATCCACTCTAAAACCCCAGAATAACCTTTGGCTCCTACACAAATCTGGGATCAAAGTTAAAATTAAAACTACTCTAATTTTTAAAAAAGCCTAAAATTTAACACGTCAGAAGTTTGTAATTAATTCATTCATTTATAATTAATGATATATTTTTATGATAATTGTCTTAATATGTATTTAATACTAATATAAACCTTCCTTATTCAAATACACCCAATTCCTTCTGTAATAATAATAAATTCTTCCTCACCCATCTCTTCCTCACTGTCCTCCTCCTCCTCGTCAGAGGAGTGTCTCCGTCGCCGTCTCAGCCGTTTTCTGCCCCGCCCTCGGGTCCTGCCGGGTCTGTGTTTAGCCACTCCTCTCAGCGCCTTTTTGGGGCGAGTTCTGCGGTCCCAGCTGCCGCCGTCACTGCCCGCATCTTCGTCTTCCTCCTCTTCATCATCATCTGCTCCTGATGCACCGAAATCCTCGTCCTCTGAGCTGGAGAAGGAAGAGGAGGATGAATAAACCGGCAGAGAAGAGAGGAACAAGAAATCCAGGGGAAATTCGGTGTGTCACCTGTTGCTGAGCATGAACTCATCTTCGCTCTCCGCCGCCGTGCTGTCGCTCTCCAGGTCATTCAGTCTTCGCTTCTTCCTGTATCGAGCAGCATGAGTCTGGCTTCTGATTGGCCGCTGACTCTCCTTCCCGTCCTCTGACAGGCTGGCAGTGATGTCTTTGCCCCGCCCTGCTCCTGAAACAGGAGTACAGCAAAAAAGTTGACCTAAAATAAATGAAAGAGGACCTCGATGCTCATCCTCTGCTGAAACAAGCTCCTCTCTCTTTAAGACCTCTTTCTTCTGATTGGCTGCCCCTCATAAACAGCAGGTCAGTGGGACTTCTATGTCTGAGATAACCATATTAGGGATATCCTCTCTCTGTGACATCACAGAAAGCCAAGAGTAGAAAAAAAACTGTCTGGTGCAGTGTTGAAACCTGAGCTGTAGGCTTAGAGGGATTACCTGCACATACCCTGACCTCAGGTGAAACTTTCATTGAGCACTGATATGAAGTCTGTGTGATGTCAGTGGGTCTTTAACCAGGATCTAAAAGAAGACTCACCTCCACAGAGGTCCCTGAAGTCCTCCTCTATGGCCTCATCAATGGCATCGTCAAAGTCATCAAACCTGGAACAAACAGATTGATGCGTCTTTTTTAAATATTTTAACTAGGGGTGGGACTTTAACGCGTTAATTTTGATGAATAATTACGGGGAAATTAACAAATTAAAAATTTTAACGCATTTTAATCGCACTTTGCACCGTGGAACGTTTCTCAGTGCACGAGTTCCCGGCATACAGATTATATCGATGCACAATGTCCAAATTCAGGGGCCGCATCGTTCGAAGGACCCGGCCCACGTCCTTCGCAGCCCACGAAGGCCGCAAAGACCGGAAGTGAGCAGCTAGCCTTCATATCAGCGTCACCTGCCCTCACCTCTGCGTAGCTCATGTCGCCTAGCAGCCGTGAGTGCGAAGCACAGCTGTGTAAAAGCAGCTGGTTAAACGGAAAACGAACTTTTTCTCCTTTTTGTGGTTTAATTTTAAGTCTTTAATTCAAAATAAGCTGTTTAAAACAAGAATAACAACATCGAGGAATACAGCTGAGCTAATGATTAATTTCCAGCTATATTAAGTGAGACATTAATGTTGAATAAAACTATCCAGTTATGATGCTTAACTTTAATTTCAGGAGTTTGCTTATCACAGGAGCACTTCCACCCTTCATTGGTCTGTGTAGCAGACTGGTGGGAAAATGAACAACATTTTGAAGTTTAAGCTTCTGTATATTGATTCATTCATCAACTAAACTTAACTTAATATTATCATGTTAAATATTTAAATGTGATTAAATGCGATTAATTTCGATTAATTAATTACAAAGCTCCTAATTAATTCGATTAATTTTTGTAATCGAGTCCCACCCCTAATTTTAACCATTTCCACGCGTGTGTAATTAAACCATCGGGCATACATGATGTTCTCAATGTTTCAGAGCCTTTTGGCTTGAAGAGGTCGACAGTCCAAAGCATCACCCCTTCCACCCATCGACAGATCTCAGATCTGTCAGATGAAATTTAACAATTCTACGCCTCACGACTCCTGCAGCACCTGTAAACCCCGCCAGGCCACACCCACCTGTAGCTGATGTGTTTCCTGGTTCTGGTTGACCTTCTCCCAAGGT
The DNA here is from genome assembly GCF_007364275.1 of Archocentrus centrarchus. Lineage (NCBI taxonomy): Eukaryota > Metazoa > Chordata > Actinopteri > Cichliformes > Cichlidae > Archocentrus > Archocentrus centrarchus. Next base: position 4,630 of record NW_022060220.1, read on the forward strand.
TTTTTGCTCTTTTTGGAATCCTTCTTCTTCGCAGACTTCTCCTCTTCCTCCTCATCTCCCTCCTAAGACAGCAGAGATTCTTCTCTTAACTGCAGCACAGTAAAATCTGAACTTCTACAGCTCTAATGACTGAAAGATGAAATGCAGTACTGATGTGAATGAAGCAGAAACAGCAACACTGAGCCCAGTTCTACCATTAAAAAAGAATATTTTGCTGATTTATTTTAGAACCAGTTTAGATAGAACAGAAAAACCTGAGAACTGTTAGCAGTTAAACAGCTTTTCTTGCACGTTATTTAATGTTGAGCTTGAGGTCTGTGGATCATTTCACACACCTTAAATATCTTTGTGGCAGTTATGTTTGTCTTTCTTTGGCTCTTTTGCATGAAAAGCACTTTAATGATGACTGAAATTCAACCAAATGCAAATATTCTGCTTCCACAGTCGGAGAAAAACAAAGCGGGGTGGAATGAAGTGACATTTTGAAGCGGGTTCACACTCTTCGTGTACTCACAGGAATGATGTTCTCCACGCTGATTCCCACATACACCAGCCGTTCCCTCCTGACAGACAAGAACAGAGCAGCGTTTCATTTTTTAAACCCGAAGGCTGATCACTGTTGTCATGTACGTGTGTGTGTGTGTGTGTGTTCACCTCCTCTCTGCTCGCTCTCTCTTCTTCAGAGCGCCTGTCCAGATTCTGCAGTTGCTCCTCCAGCTTCTCACACAGCAGCTTCTGGAGAGGGAAAACAAACCACCACAGCTCCGTCACTAAGCGGACCCACTGATCTCCTCGTCCTCTTCAGCACTCTTTGACTGTTTCCACAGTAACCAAGCAGATGAGTGAAACTTTTGTGCTTTTACTTGTTTTCTGTCAGACACACACTATTAAAATGGAGCCTGCTCATATTAACATGGCCACAGTTTCAATAAGCCAAAAAGCTCAATGCTTTGTTTCAGACACTTTTTTCTACTCTTGCATTTGGATGATGACAGTAGGTGTGGATATTCATAATACGGTCATCTCAGGCACTCAGCTCTAGCTGTGAGCACCTTCTGTTTAAAAGGGCCAGCCAATCAGAACAGAGTAAAGGGGGAGGAGCTAAAGTGACTAAAGTTTTTCAGTTAGAGCAGGGCTCTTCAACTCCAGGCCTCGAGAGCCGGTGTCCTGCAGGTTTTAGATGCATCTCTGCTTCAACACACCTGAGTCAAATACAGAAGTCATGAGCAGGACTCTGGAGAACTTGACTGCATACTGAGGAGGTCATTCAGCCATTGATTCAGGTGTGCTGGATCAGGGACATCTAAAACCTGCAGGACACCGGCTCTGAAGGCCTGGAGTTGAAGAGCCCTGAGTTAGAGGATGAATTAAGGAGCTGCACCAGGGTCCAGTATCAGATAAGAAAGCTTATTTCAACTGTGAATCATGCAAAGCTACTCTGGTTTCCTCTGCTCTGACAGCTCTGCCTGTGCAGCAGCTGGTGTCTGTGCCATCTCAGAGATTTGGCATCTTTTGCTAACTGAAACTTTTCAAAGTGGAGTTCTCTCTGGTCCCCTCTATGAGAGCAGACCCCACATCTAAACCGTAACCAGGAGGAGTTCCCATCAGCAGACGTGACAGAGTCAGTGTGTCCTCCTCTGTCTCACACTCACATGTTGGCAGGGGGGACAGAACCACTCTCCATCAGGGATCAGCATGAGAGGGCGGCCCGCAGACACGCAGTGTGGTATCCACTGTCACAGGAGTCGCACAGCAGGATCTGAGGACACACACACACACTAATCACATTCAGCTCCACACAGAGCCAGTATAAATAACCAGAGAGGACGGCTTTACGTGACACTATCTGTTCATGTCCTCGTGACTGAGGTATATTCTGGGTTTTTCTCAGTGCCAGTTACAAGCTACACAAACAACAAAGGGAAAAGCTTCAGCAGCTTTAGCTTCTACACAAAAAGCTCTACTCACAGCAAAGAAACTCAAACCCTTAAAATGGTTTGCAGCAGGGAAATATTTTTATAACTGTGTTAAGGCTTAAAGTCAGAGCTGGTCCTCTTGAGCTTCTGGAGCATTAATTATCTGACCAATAATGAGTGTTGCTGTAAGTCACACTCAGCTGTGATCAGAAATTATTAGTTTGTTACTCAGAACTAATGAGCAGGTATCGAAGCGCTCCACCCTCTCGCACAAGGGAAACATCAACACGATAGCAAAAATGCTCAAGCTGAGGCTTCACAAGTCAAGGGTGATGTCACCACAGCTACAAACCATCTTTTATATACAGTCTGCTGACCCACACCCACACAGCTGCGCACCACGAGCGTTAACCTGCTTCTAAAAATCCTCCATCCCTCTAAAAAGACTTGTTCAAGATTTTGGAAGGTTGGAATTTCTCTGATCCAGATTCCAGAGCATTCGTTCGGGATCACGCTCCCACGCAGGTGTGCACACAGACGGCCGCAGACAAGCAGGTCTTCTTCTATCATTTAGTCTTTTATTGCATGATGTCGGCACAGATGTGCGGCCAGCACAAACCGGAGATAGCCTCACATTTATCATCTCCTGAGTTTAAGTCATGAGGACCACAGTGGATGTAGAAAAGGGTACCGTCATGTTGAATTTCCCTTAGTTCTGCTCAGAGGACTGAAGTGTGCAGATAGAGTGTGTAAGAAAACACACACTCACCAGCTCTGGGTGGTTGGGGAGGCCACAGTGGGTGCAGGCGTCCTCGCTGGGAATCTCCTCAGATTTATATGACCCTTCCTCTGAATCGCTGCCTCCTTCGCTCTCCTCCTCTCCCCGTTTCCTCCCGCTGTCCTCCACCTCCCCTCCCTCGTTCAGTTTGCGCCTCTTTGAGCGAATGTTGGACCACCGGGGGCGCCGGTGCCTTCGTTTACCCTGAAAGTACACAAAGCGAGAGAGATGGTCAGAGATGAAGAAAAAGAGCAACAAGTGGCACCGGCACAACAAACCCCGCCCCCAGCAGGCGTTTTAGCTGATTTGAACGCCGTCCGTCTCATAAAGGTGTCCTTCTCCAAACACCGAATCACTGATATCACACAGGTCCTACTGCCCATCATTACCTTTGACCTTTACCTTCAGGTCACGGTGGCCAAGATTGAAACTGGTCTGAGATGTTTAGTGGATGCATCTGTGGTGTGAATTTGAGCATCCGACCTCACATCGTTCTCGAGTTATCGCATTCACAAGAGTTTCTAACCAGTTAAAATGACAGGAACTGTTACCCTTCGTTTTCGTATCTGCCCAGCTGGTTCAGCTTTTTTGTCTCTCTTTGTAACTGAGCTCTGCTCCTCTTCCTCCTCCTCCTCTTCCTCCTCCTCGTCCTCCTCCTCCTCCTCTTCCCTGGTTCTGGTAGGCAGTGCATGCTTTCGTTGTGGCTTTTTCTTCTGGCTCTCAGCCGCCTTCGAGCTTGGCCTGCAGGTTGGCAAAGCAGATGATCTTCAAGAAAAAAGGTTTAGATGTGATGAATGTATGATCAGAATCAAAGCTGAGAATGCACTGGACCCAAATAAATACAAACATTGTTCTCAAATACCTCAGATTCATGGATTTTATTGCACACATACCTGCAGATCCTCGCAGACCTCCTCAGCGGCCTCCCCTCCTCTTGCGCCTCCGGCTCCCTCCCTCTCTCCTCCTCCTCCTTCACTGTTTTCCCCCTCACCTTGTTTCTGCGGTGAGGAGGAATCTTGATCTTTAGCCTGATTCCTTCTTTCTGGAGCTCAGAGGAGGCTTCCTCCAGGGGGCCCTGCCTCTCCTCTGCGTCCTTCTCCCTGTCCTGTGCTGCTAACCCACCATTGACGCCCTCCCCCTGGTGGTCCTTTGGATCCTGCAGGTCCACTTTTGGAGGTGAAGCAGAGCTGCCTGATTGTGCCTCCACTTCTCCTAAAGCGCTTTCATTCTTCACATGGTCGTCTTTATTTAATCCCTCTGCCACACTGAGCACCTCTCTTCTCCTCTCATCATCCTGCCCACTTTTATTCTCCTCTGTCATTTTTTTACCCTGATCTTCTGCAGCCTGTCTCTTGGGTTCCTCTGTGTTCTGAGAGAGCGAGGAAACCCCAACCGAGTCCACTTTCCTGGGTGTCTGAGCCGCCGTTACCGCCTGTGGGGAGGGTGGCAGCTCCCGCTACCGTCTCACCTTCTGAGAGGCCCTTCCTCACCAGCACTGACTGCCGGCTCCCTTCCCGTTGTTCCTCCACTGATCTGGAGCCCCGGAGGTCTAAACCCGGACCGTTTTGTTCCTGCTGCTCGGCGCCGGGGGCTCTGTGACGCTCAGCCGGGCGGCGGATGACTCCTACATGACCCACGACGCTAACCTGACCTACGACCCCGTTTTGTCCGTCTTTGTGCGGCAGGAGCGACACTCTCCCGTTGGTCAGTTCCAGCCTCGATGCACTGACCACCAACTGTGGCTGAGAGGCAGCTGAGCCACCAGGGGGCGCCAATGAGTTGGACAGCTTGCCCTCCCTTCCATGACTGTCCTTGGTGTGGATGACTGACGGGTTACAGACGATAATACTGCTGCTGTTACTCTTGCTGAGATGATTGCTGTGGAAGCTTTCTGCAAGCTTAAGCTCCCTCTTCTTCAGTGGTATCTTGGCCTGCTGGCTGCTCCTGACGACCGCTCGCTCTGCTTCCTCTTCCTGTTTTGCCACGGGTGCCATGACGACCGACACTGCGTTCCTGGGGGCGTCGGCGTCCCTCGATTCTGACTTGATGACGGTGGTGATGGTGCTCACGCGGTTATCGAAGACAGTCGGTTTGTTGAGCGTCTTCTCCTCTTTGAGCTCAGCATCAGCGTTTTCCTGTTTGACGGGCGGAGCGAGCTCCTGCTTCACCTCTGCAAAAAGGAAAACACATTTATGAGGCGTCTGCGAGCAAGTTCAGTTAAACCTGAGTCTTTAAATCCCGTGTTGTGACTCGCACTATCCTACCCTCTCTCTTTGGACACGTTCTACGTCTTTGTGTCTCATTTATTTATTCTCATTTAGACTCTCTGAGATCTCCCTCCACTTGTTTTGTAGTTTATTTTGGTTGTTTTGTGTTGTGTATCGATTGTTTTCTCTCTTTTGCGCATCTTCTTGGACAGTTAGTGTGTCAGTTTGCTCATTTTTGTAGTTGTTGTGAGTCAGTTTGTGATCATCTTTGTTTAAATACTGAAATAAAAACTGTAGTGTGTCCTGGGTTTGTGAGCATTTAGGATACTGAACACGATGTGGCATTACATCATACTTTAAATCTGGATGCAGATATCTGCTTCATCCCACTCACACCCTCCTGTGGCATTCTGTGAGGTTTCGCTAAAACTGAGTACTCTTCATTCACTTTATCCTAAAGTAATACTACATGGACTGCAGTACTGGGCCACCTGCACAGTTTTTGTGCTGATGTTAATGCCGGAGGAGGTCTGGAGCTCTGCAGTTCTTGTGTCAGCAGACTGTGGGCAGCTTTTACCCAGCATGCAGCGCAGCGGTCGGCAACCCCGCTCTGTAACGTTACGAGGTCGGGCGCTTTGTGGCTCAGTTGCTGCGTTTCCTAAATGCTTCCACTTTGCAATAATCCCGCTCACAGCTGAGTGTGGAATATGTAGGAGGGAAGAAATTTGACTTGTTGCTGCGCTGCCGTCCCATCACAGCACCACACTCGGATTCAGCGAGCGCTTTAGAACGACCCGATCTTTCACAAATGTTTGCATTGGCTGGGTGCTTCATTAATACACCTGTGGCACCTGAATTCAAAGACTGACAGGTGTGGGCCTGCTCCTGTCTGTGTAGTGGATGTGAAAATGGGAGAGCAGTTTCTTGCGTGCCTGGTCTCGTTGGTTTTTCTCCCTTTAGAGGGTCGACCTTCGTGCCATCGCTGTGGTCCTCTGAGGTCCTGGAGGGCTCGGGGTGGGAGCTTCTGATCGTCTCGTGCCCTGTGTGACAAAAATACAACAGTTTGCATCTAAAGTTTAATTCTGTCCATTTCAAATAAACAATCTGAGCATATTTCTGCCCACTGGAATGGCTGCTGTAGGGTCACATGATGAGGTGAGCTGTGGGACGGTGTAAACTGCACAGATTAGACTGTAAAACATTAACTTTTAATTGTTCAGTATCATTTTGGCCTTAAATCAAAGTGACTGCTCTTTAATCAGGAATCTCAGCTTTTCTTCTGAACTGTTGAATAAAAATAAAAATGAAGAAGTTTAACCTTTAAAGTGTTTCTTCTCCATTTAAATATATAGTTATTACTAACATGCATTTATGAATCCTCAGTGCACTGATGAAATCCCTATTTAAAAGATAATCCGACGTACCAGCTGCTTTCTCTGCAGGGCTGGCGCTCCTGGATCCGGCCTGGTTCTGGTCCCGTTCCTGACTGTGGCTGGGATCGACCTGGGCCTTCAGCAGCTCCAGAGCCTCGGCCAGGTCATTACGAGTCCTGAGAAGTCAGAAGCAGGTTAGACTCTGAGCAGAAAGACAAACACGGCACCAACTGTTTCACTTTCAGGGACACTTGTGGTTGCAGCCTGAGACAAAAGAACAACCTGACGATGCACTTCCAGGTGGATCCGTCCAGATCATCCTGCTCCTCCGTGTACAGCCGGATGTTCTGCTCCTGGTCCAGCTGAAGCCAGTACAGCAGGCCCTGCCGGTCCCGACCTACAGGCTTCAGACGCATCTTGTCCGGGTCCTCGTCGTTCACCGCCATCTTGAACTTGAGGTTTTCATCAAACTGACACTCGCAGAGATACTGAAAAGTGGAAAATCAGAGTAATTACTGCGCTGACTGCAGATGTTTCAGCCTTTTATTATAAAGGAAAGGGGGGTGTCATACCTTCAGGATGCTGGACTTGCACTCCACGGACATCTCCTGGTAGCCCTTCTGTTCCAGCTCCCATGCCCAGGTGCTGTTCAGTTCCTGGCACACCTACAAACAACAAGCAGGCAGAGTTTTCAGCTCTAACTGCATCCTCAACCCACTAACCCTAACCACCAACCCTTTACCCTTCCTGCACCTCACGGCGAGCTCCCAGATGAAGACACAGAGGCTGCAGTCGAACAGCCAGTTTTCTTAGGAAGGTTTCTGACTGATCCTGATGAATCTGGAGCCACAATAAGAGCTGGTCGAGTTCTCCAAATACTAAGCAAAGGTGCTTCTTTTATTACCTCCTTCAGCACTGGACCATCATTTATGAAGGGATCCACAGTCACAAAAGTCAGACAAACGATCAGCAGACGCAGATCATCCCGTTTTCCATCGTAGGCCACATACAGCTAATATCCAAACATGTTTCCACAGACAACAATCCATCAAACCAGCAGCTGAACTCGGAGCCATGTGTTTCTCTAATATTCCTAATGGAATACAGATTTCCTACCATCAGTTCTCCTACAGGAACAGATCCACTGGTATGAGGAGGATAGTGGGAAGCTGTCTGTTTTTTAACATTACTTTGATTTTATCGGGATTTTCCGGCTCTAATGATGACATGCAGAAACCCTGAGGCAGATCATTAAAGTGACAGCCATGTTCACAGAGATATGTCGGGTTAACTCCTTTTTGCACAGAAATGACTGAAAACCACGATTAATGGCATTCAACGCTTTCAAAATGTGTGTCATAAATCAATGAAATACTATAACCACAGCCGTAAGGTTAAACCTTTATCTTCAAAACAGGGCTCATCCCAAACTCTCACCTTAGCCAGGTATTTCTCCCAGCGGTCAGCAGACACAGACCTCCCCAGTTTCCTGAGCAGCTTCACATGGAGCTCCACAAGGGGTTTGGGAACTGGAAAACACACATTTATTTTATTTATGTTATTTCATTGGCCAGAGACAGTATTTAGCATATGCAGCAACCATGTCTGCAGCAGAAGTGTTTCAGCTCAATTCAAAATAAGGATTTTTGATTGACACAGTTTTCCATTTTTCTGTGGGGGACATTTATCAGAACGAGTGAGCTCACAGCTGCAGAAACCGGTTAAAGCTCAGTGAGAGAAGCGACACCATTCACAGCACTGTTTTTGTGCGTTTTCCTGTTGCTGCTGAACATCCAACATCATATAAAAGGAGCCGTTCCACCTGTGAATGTAAACTGTGATCATTCACTGAATAAAGCCAGAAACGGCTTCAGATTCTGGGCAATTTCAGCAAGCTTAAACGCATCCAAAGCAGCGAGAAAACGAGGCTCGCCGAGACATCCGCCGTGTTTGCTGCATTTTTATCACCCCCTCTGCACAGGAACGACCTCAGCTCATCAGCTAATAAACGTTTAGTTTTCAGGAAATATTTCAGCCCCTTTAATTCAAACTATCAGATCAGTTAAAAGGCTCTAAAATGTCTGAAATGTTTATTTATTCTGGTTATCACAGTTTGATTTATTAGTCTCCAGGCTGGCTCATTTCACTTTAGTCTTTTATTATTATTGTCTGAGCCATGCTGTGTTTTTGTTATGCAGGACCTGCCACCACTAGGGGGCGCAGTAAAGTCACCAGTTAGGCATGAGTACGTTTACCTGACAGGTGCTGCAGGACAGACAGCACACACTTTTTAATTGTGCTGAATCATTTTGTACAGTATAAAACACTTTGTAAAGGCAGCGAAGGCACCGACATGCGGACGGCCCAGGCTCAAAGGCACTGAGACTGAAGGCATCCCCTGTTTATTTCAGCAGTTTGGTGTCAGTTAACAGTCACACTGCTGCTCTGCATCAGTGAGGTTCAGTTTGATCAGTAAGATTTCTGTAGGAAAATAAACATAAGAGTCTGCTGACAGCGTCCTGTTGACCTTTGTCTTACTAAACATCACCTCGGATCCTTCTGTAGGTTCATGACCGATCAAAACAAATAGTGGGGTGTGAGTACGGTGACCAGGTCTCCATCTTTATGTTATATTATAAATGATATCTTTAATATCATACTGAGACGATGTTCTGCGTTCTGACTGGATCTAGTTTACAAAAGTCAGGTCTCAGAGAGAGGAGCTGATGTATGTGAATCTCAGCAGTCAGAAATAACAGTTAACAGCACACGTGTGCACAAAGACTCACACAGACCTGAGAAACAAACCTGTGCTAACATTTGTGCATAACTGTTCCTCACCTTTCAATAACAAACCTGTAAAGTGCACAGTTCACTGTCTAAGTTATAAATACTTTATATTTAAATACATGTTTAAATATAAATGCTGCATGGCTATAATAGAGTTGCTATTAAAAGTGTACTATGTAACAACACTGGCTCTTTTTTAAAACTATGACCGAAATAAAGATGATCATATTTTACAGTTATAATCTTTATCACTATATTAAATTCTCAAACTACCTCTCAGCATTAGTGTTGTGTCCCACTTTGCCCCACACTAACATACACCATTCTGCCAAAAGTCTTCTCTCACCATCCAGATCATTGAGTTCAGGTGTTCCAGTCTCTTCCACAGGTGTATAAACCAGCACCTGGGCATGCAGACTGCTTCTACAAACATCAGTGAAAGAATGGGTCGCTCTCAGGAGCTCAGTGAGTTCCAGCGTGGTACCGTGATAGGATGATACCTGTGCACAAGTCCAGTCACTGCTAAATATTCCAGTCAGCTGTTAGTGGGATTATAACAAAGTGGAAGCGATTTGGAACGACAGCATAAAATCACAGAGTGGGGTCAGAGGATGCTGAGGGTCATAGTGCACAAAGGTCACCAACTTTCTGCAGAGTCAATCACTACAGACCTCCAACCTTCATGTGACCTTCAGATCAGCTCAGCTTCATGGATGGGTTTCCATGGCAGCTGCATCCAAGCCTTCCATCACCAAGCTCAATGCAGAGCGTTGATGCAGTGGTGTAAAGCACGCCGCCACTGGACTCTAGAGCAGTGGAGACGTGTTCTCTGGAGGGATGAATCACACTTCTCCATCTGCCAATCCGATGGAGGAGTCTGGGTTTGGTGTTTCCAAGTGTAAAGATTGGTGGAGGGGGGTGGGTGGGGGGTGGGGTTATGGGTGGGTGTGTTTTTCCGGAGTTGGGCTCGGCCCCTTAGTTCCAGTCAAAGGAACTCTTAATGCTTCAGCATACCAAGACATTTGGGACAATTTGATGCTCCAACTCTATGGGAACAGTTTGGGGATGGCCCCTTCCTGTTCCAACATGACTGCACACCAGTGCACAAAGCAGCTCCATAAAGACATGGATGAGCCAGTTTGGTGTGGAAGAACTTGACTGGCCTGCACAGAGTCCTGACCTCAGCCTGATAGAACACCTTTGGGATGGATTAGAGTGGAGACTGTGAGCCAGGCCTTCTGTCCAACATCAGTGTCTGACCTCACAGATGTGCTTCTGGAAGAATGGTCAGAAATTCCCATAAATACTCCCTAAACCTGTGGAAAGACTTCCCAGAAGAGTTGAAGCTCTTATAGGACCAAAGGGTGGGCCCACATCATATTAAACCCTCTGGATATAAGAATGGATGTTACCTAGGTTCATGTGTGTGAAGGCAGACGAGTGAATACTTTTGGCAGTATAGTGTATGCTTTGTCCCACGTTTGGTTTGTTAGGATTTGGTTCAGGAAACCAGTCCTGTAGACTCAATTTATTTAGAACTTTATTATATTATTATCATCATTATTAGTTAGGAATCAGAAAATAATGGGTATCCAACCTTAAAACATAACTTTAATCAATAAAAACAGGAAATAAAAAAAATAAACTGGGCTTTATCGAAGTCCTTAAACGTCTCTGACTCGTTGTGTGGTCTACAGTGAGGCTTTTACGCAACTCCAGGATTTAGGGGAAATTCCAGTTTTCTCGGCTGGCACGACAAACTGAAAAAAAATCCCTCTCATTAACACGGATTCAGAATCCCGACTAGAAAATTATTTACTGTGTCCACAGAAATACCAGGGCTATCTTATTACTGACCACCTTGGACATATTAGCTGTTATGTTTGTACGTTATGGGCTAATTATGCGCTAAGCGGGGGATCTAACGGTCATTTCAAACCGCCAACGAATACGAGACGGTTTACAAAGCTACTCATTCGACAGATATGGCCCTGAAATAGCGGTTTATTAAATCCTAACGCGGGGCATTAACTGTACAGCTCCGTATTCTACTTTTAATAAAAGTTGACGGAATAATTGAAGCTAGCTAGTTAGCAATGGCTGGAATCTGCGCTTTCTGCGCCTGCGGATTTGACAGCCACTCCACTAACGGACAAAAAAAAAAAAGAAAAAAACTAACATCCAATGTTTTTAGCTAACGTCCGCTGCGCTCTGACAGCCGCGTGAACGCTCACTAAACTGGGGCTACAGTCACACTAACAGCACCGGTAACCCAGCGAACACTGCTGTCACTCCTGCCCGGCTGCCAGTGAAGCAGCCGGTGAAAAATTACACCTGACAGCGCTCCGGAGCGAGCTGGTTGGCTGTGTGTGGTCACTGCTGCATCATGGCTCCCACATCAAGTTTACCGTGAGCGGATCAATAGCAGCCCCGACACCATCATCGATAGCCTGTCACCTGATATTATCGAAAAACCCCGCGGAACCCCGAGCCGAGGGTCGAGCCCCCGGTCTCTTTCACCGAACTTCAGCGCAGAGTCCAAACTGTGGCTGCTAGCTTCGTGTTAGCAAGCCAGTGTTTTCCCACTGCCCGGACGCTTCCCCACAAACTCGGGGCTCGGACTCGCTTTCTTCCCAAAGGAAAGCAGCTCTGACCGGGACCCAAAAAACGCTACAGCCGGTTAAAGCTGCCGGAACTCTCGGTGTGATGCTGCCCTACTGGGCCACACGCACGAACGCACGAACCACACACACACACACCAGTTTTCGTCATCCTCATCACGACCGTGACGACGACGACGGTGGTGGTGGTTGTGGTGGTGTTGGCCCCCTTCTTTGGCTTCAAGTGTCGCAGCTTTCCACCACTTCTTCGCTCCGCCGCCGCCGCCAGCACCACCAGCGCCACCATCAACCGGCCTCTCACCTGTAGTCGTGTCCCGCAGATACCTCTCCATCTGCGGGAAAGTCATCTCGGGCAGATCCAGCGCCGCTCCGTAGCGCTCCAAGAACGAACAGACCTCCGCGAAGCTCGGGCAGAGCGGCGGGCCGGAGCTCCTCAACACCGCCGGAGCAGCCATCTTTCCAGGCGGAGAGAAACGGGAGGGGAGGGCTCGGCTCGCTGCTGGGATGCGACTGTGTGCGAGAGAAATGAATGGAGGGAGCGAAGCGTCCACACCGGCGTCAAGCTGCCCGGACGGAGCGCGGGAAGCCTCCCGGCCAGACCTTCACAATAAAAGACGGGTTATAAACATGCACACTCTTCTCTCTAAGGCTCTGTCACAGCAGCCAAAACATTAAACATAACCTGTAACAAAATGACTTGAATCAAGTAGAAGAGCTCAATAAAATCAAATATGACCCAAATAAAGTGCTCAGGTAAGTTAAAAAGGTTCGATTAAATAGAAAATAGAAAACAAATGAAATTTTAAAAAAGCTGAATGAATAAAATCTATTACAATAAGGAGCTTAATAAGCAAAAATCTAACAATAAAAGCAGATTTTGTGGTAAATTTCTCCACTGCTCATCTCATCCTGGGTCAGAGGATATTTCATTTATTATCTATTTATTATCTATAGCTGCTCGCCACAGCCACACATTAGATGGCCTCAGTGTGGGTAGCTGACTGAAACTGATTCTAACTGAACAACAAAAAAAAGAGACGCTAACTGAAACATGACCAACAGTAACTGAAATCTAATTAAAAATCCCCAGGAAATTTGTTGTTGTTGTTGTAGTCTCTGTCAAATATGTTAACAAATGAAATATGAGGAGGATAAATGAGTGTTTGAGACAGATACAAACTCCATTCACAGCATCCTTTACATTTCTATGTGCCACATATGCCCAGTAAAAATGACGAGAACTCTGACAAACCGGCACTAAACTGAGAAGAAACAAAATTTAAAATATATATATTTAAATATGCAAAACAATAACTGTGAGACACACGTTTCCATGAACTAGCTGCTTATTTGCATGCAGATTAGTAACATATTGATCCCACATCAGTTCATTATTAGTAAGGATTTATTTGTAATAAAAAATGTTAGTATGCTTTAATCCTGTTCGTTTTGCTTTGCTGAATTTGAGATTTCAGTTTATTATAATTATATTATTACTATTTTGATTTAAATGTATATTTTATGGCATTGCCAGATTGAGCTGTTTATGATTCTGTAATTTCCCACCTGTAGGGATCAGTAAAGTCTATCTTATCATATTATCAGAAACGTTGTATCGATAGTCCCTAAGCCTGCCTGGATACTTGAGAGTTAAACGGGTTTATTTTCTGTTCCAGCTTTCCGGTAATATTTTTCAGTGTAAAGTCCTCCCGCTTCCGGCGCATTTGTGCGCGTTTAACTGCAGCTTGACGCAGCTGGAGAAGTTTGGGAGGACCACGGAGGGCAGAACGAGAATCCCCAGAATTCATCGCGATAGACCAACATCAACAACACTTCAAAATGGTTTTCGTTTTGACGGCCCAAACGTTTCCAGAGCACACCAACTCGTCTCAGATGGTCACGCGTCACGCCAGGCGCACCCAGGAACGGAGAGCCTGCCGCGGGCCGGGATCCGGGCTGCCGCTCGCGCTTTCCTCATGACTCGTTTCCACAGTTCAGTTTGAAGCGCAGCTTGTTGCTGGATTTCCACGAATCGGTGTTTTTAGGTTTTGCCACAGAGCTGCTGCATGCTGCGCACATCCACAGTCACGCCGCCTTTACGAGCTTGCAATCAGAGCCGGAAATCCCAGCTCTCTGTAGCTGAGGCGCACAGAAGCAGCAAATCGTGCCGGGGATTAGGGAAACTCTGGGGCTAATTAAGGCTTTTACAGTATCATAGTTTCTATAAACGCCCCAAATAATTCGCTTTATTGAAATTATTAGATGTCTAGTGTAGAAAATATGACAAGAAAAAGAAAGGTACCGACACCTTTGTGTTTCTCTTTGGGGCAAATGGATTCTCCTGAAAGCTGGAGGTGCAATCACAGCTCTGCAGCAGATAAACAAAAAGAGCAGTGACACAATTTTTAAAACATTTACTTTTTTAACTCGTAGGAACGCGAAAATCTGAAGGTTTCCAGATTACAAATGCAAACATTTGGGATTAATCAGTCTGTATGAACACTGAGCTTTACAGCTCTGCTCAGGCTACACCAGAAACACACAGAGGACAGATGCACAACACAAACATGCTGAACTTTCTAAAGAGAAAATGGGAAACTGAGGGAGCTCAAACTGTCTAATTAAAATCTTTATATTCAAGTATCAAGAAAAAGTATTTTTAAAAACTACAAATTACTGAAACTGAACATGAGCTGATTAGCGCCTGTTTTTCAGCACTGAGCTGCATCTGTGTGAGGCACCGAGCACTGAGACACAGGGACGAAGGTGTGACGGGGAATTCGATTTTAATTAGATGGAAGAATTATAATAAATGTTTTAAAAAATCCCCAAAATGTAAAGAAATTGAGAAAGGTAGCTGCTAACTGAACAGGCTTAAAACGAGGTCAGCTAATTAAGAGCACTGACATCAGCTGGCCTTCCACACAAAGATGGAGATATGCACACAAGCAATAACTGTAAATAAAGCTGAACAAACACATTACATTAATACATTTTATTACATTAATTCTAAGAGTCAGCAGAGCAGGTCCTCTGCTGGATTCTTCCATTTCCTGTTTCTCCCTGTTCAGCTGGGAGAAACACACAGAAGCTGGGATTATGAAATTAAAGAAACGGGAGAGGATTTTAACTACACGTGCGCGCCCATCCCAGAGGACTGAATCTATAAAACCAAAAGACCGCCATGTTGTAGTTTCAGTGTTTGTGTTAAAGACCCCCTCACACTGAGCCGTGAGCTCTTTTTTATTCCTCTCTCTTTTACCTTTTCAATAAATGAAACACGAGCTGTGAATTATAATGAATATAACAGTGTGTAGATGATTGTATATCAGTGTGTAACTGCAGCAGGAGTGAGTCTGAGGCCCCATCTCGATGCCAGGGGAGAGGCTGCTGTTGCTGCTCTGAGAGCAGCAGCATCTCCCAGGTTCTCAGCGGTTTATGAAGCTCTCCTCTCTGCTTCTGCTTTGTTGTAGTGATGGTTGCAAGCTGACGTACTCACACGGCCGGATTGCCCAATGGGAATTCTGGGCCCAGCCAAGAGCTAAGACACAAACAAGCCAATAAAAAAATAATAACCAGGATATTATTTCCTTAAATGTTTGGCCTTGAAATATAAAATTGAACAGGTAGAATATAAGGCAGTAGTTCATGTTACACCTTCCCCTTTTCCCCACTGAGCTTCGTGTGAGGCTGCAGTGCTTCCAAAACGAATGAAAGAAGCAGGAGCTGCTTGAGCACATAAAGAGCAGAGGGAGGCCATCCTGATGCACTGCAGGCTGAAGCAGCAGCTCATAATCACGTGCAGTTACACTTTTAATCTGACGTCCAATAGCAGCTGCTTTAAAGCTTTCAGTGAAGTTGTTTTGTGATGTTATCTTTTATTTTCAGCTAAATCAGTGCTCTCCGTAAGGATTTATGTACACATGCACTCTGTGATCTGTACACTACATGGAATTATTGATCAAGGGGACCCTGACCATCGGGGGTCTACGTACACGATCCAGCTGTGCATACTCATCAGTGCTGCTGTCTGCGTCTCAGTGATCACCCTGTGGCAGGCCTGCAGTGGGATGTGTGCGTACAGGTAACGCTGCAGGGCTTTAAGGTGATGCTCTGAGCGGCAGTGAGGCTCCCTCCTGCAGCCGTGTGCTGACAGGCCGTCTCCCTCTGAGAGCCACGATCCTGCCACACTCCCATATAAGCTCTCCAGCTGCCTTCAGCAGCTTCCCTTGGTTTGGGCACTGATTTAGAGGCAGTTTTCCTCCACAGAGGGGCTCTGTTTGGAACAACTGAAATATTACAGACTTTATTTTATTTACTTGTTTTTAACAGCTAGTTTAAGGGTGGTATTTGTACCATATTGGGCCACTGAAAGTTTAAAAATCTCACAATTTCCAAGAAGAGGTCAGAAAAATGTCAGTTTTAGTCAGTGACCAGTGTCACTTTTCATGGTTAAGTTGTAAAGAAATTTGAACTCCTGGTATCAATAACTCATATCAGACATGATTAGAAGGCCAGCAACAACAGCTCTTAACAGGCACATTATTAAGGCAGAAAATAAACTACAAGCTCATATTCATTAAAAACAAGTCATTCTGGACCTGGACCTGTGAACAGTGAGTGTGCAGGGAAATAACACGACTACTCCCGGGATCAGTGATCCCCCCCCTAACCTCAGACCAGGAAGTTATATCCTGTCTGTGTCTGAAACCAAACCTTCAGAGCAGTGTCCACTAACACTCATGGCACGGATCCTGTGTGCTCTGTGTGTGCGTTTTTTGGAAATGGAGCTTAATTGGCAGGTTATTTAATTGGTTTATGTGTCTGAGATGCATTATTGGCTGCATCCTTTCACTGACAATTGGTGTTAAGGTCACAGGATAGAGGTCACTGCATGGTTAACGTGTCTGGTGCTTACCTACACCTTTGGCAGTGTTACATTTTGTGTGAATAGGTAGCTCAGAAATCAGCAAATGAAGACAAGTTTTTAGGCTTTTGAAAAGCGAAGGTGAACAATCTTAAGCAGTTAAGATCCTCCTGAGAGGGTATAAAAGTTGGTGCTGCAGCCAGAATGTGCAGCTGGCCCTGATGCACGCACCCTGCCATGAATTTCAGATCAGTATTTATGGATGGAATAAAATTTAAAACGTTTGCAGCAGATTCATTTTAAACATGCCTTCCATAAGATGCAACAGTGACCAAAATCTTTGTTTTCCAGGAAAGTTTGCTCCCCGGTCTACCCTGAAGTTACAAACTCTCGAGCTGCACTTGAATGCAGCATGGAGCTGGAAAGTTCCGAGCTGCCCGTGAAGGTATCTTGTGTAAGACGGGCGGAAGGAGTTTTGCGCCTTACAGGAAAAGGATTGATTTCGAAAGTTGTTTTGTCTCATCTGTTGAGTCGCTCCCGGGTTACATCGTTCAGCTGCTGCTCTGGAAACCACCTGGAAACCCTCCGTGCTGCAGACAGAGCCGCTGAGCCGCAGCCATGACGCTTTAATACGCCTTAAACAGGCCCGCAGGTACGGTCAGGTTTGTTATGTGTGTTTCTGCTCAGACTAAATCAAAGTTTCATCAAAGTGACTGCAGAGTCTGTTTGTGCTGCTTTTTCTCGGTCGTCACTTCAGTCGTCGGGGGTGTCAAATTTGCGCCCCGCGGGCCTAAACCGGTCGCCAGAAAGTCCTTTTCGGTCCACTAGGCGAGTTTTAAAATTTAGAAGTATTTTTAGAAACAGTTTAAATCATAAAGACATTAAAAAAATAAAAAAAAACTTCAGCTACAATAACGGCAGGTTTGGGGCTCTATAAACTATAATGTGCACATAATGACAGTGAACTCTGTGGAAAAAATGGTACTTAAAGTGTGAGCTAGACTCACAGGCCACTTTATTAGGTACACACGTTCAGCTGCTCTGGGTTTCCAAAAAGTGAAGGTTCTCTTGCTGGTGTCAGGGGAGAATGATTAGGCTGATGGGAACCAGTTTATGGAGAATCACTGAGCACACTGCTCATCAAACCTTGAAGCAGATGGACCACAAACGGGTGCACCTCTCTGCTAGCTGAGAACAGGAAACTGAGGCTGCAGTTCAGTTCAAAACTGAACAGCGAAAGACTGGCGAGCTTCGGCTGGTCTGATGAGTCTCAGTTTCTGCTGCAGCATTCAGATGGCAGGGTCAGAATTCAGCATACATGTATCAGTGGGTCAGGCTGCTGCTGGTGATGGTGTGGGGGATTTTCCACCACAGCCTACCTGAGTATTGCTTCTGCTTTATTTGAACTAAAATGTGTTTGACACTCCTGAGTTGAATAAATAAAAATCTTTTAAAATAATGAGGGCTTTGCATAAAGAACAAGTAAAGCAAACAGAGGAGCCTGATGATGTCGTGGGAACAGGGTCACGAGTTGTTTTGAATCCTTATTTATTAAAATCAGGGTTCACGTTGCTCCACCAGTCTGAGGTTGCATCACTGTAACCACTTCAGAGCAGCGGTGCGGTGGCTAAAGTGGGCGGTAACTCATGACTCGTTGTGACAGATCTGACTTTGTTCATGAAATTAATCTGTGTAGAGTGACCAGCGCGGCTCCCAGCTTTAATAACAGGCGATTTTAAAGAACAGAGACTGCAGAACAAATAAAGGTTCTCAGCTCAGCCAGACTTTCAAGAAATGCTCATACGCATTTAAATCAGGTCTGAAGTGTTTGCTGAGATGTTACCCTGCCTGTCGCACGCTGTGCTGACTGCATGAGGCCATGTTTACAGCAGCTCCGTGAGAACGGCCGCGGGGCGAGCATCGTGCTCGCGATCCCACTGACCCGCTCATGAAACATGCTGAGTGTCCCACAGTAACACGAGACGTGCTACAACTGCAGCATGTTACTGTGTACTCATGTTCTTCTGCAGCAGTTACATCAGAATATTCAGCCACAGCTGAAGGAGTCAAACACACACAAAGTGTCCAAACAACGTTCTCCTGGGTTCTTTCAAGAACAGTCCCTGAAGCTGTGAAGCAGCGTCCAGACTCAAAACAGGCCATTTTGGGGGGGGGGGGGTGCTTTAAAGCCCTGAACATTTAATCTGCTGTACTTATGAAGACATGAGGAGTCAAAATGTAGTAAAACATGACAGATTTCAACCCAAACCCACGGACTTTGTATTCATGAGGCTAAAACCGTGCAGTTATGGCACACAGCGAGCAGACACCTGTGGATGTTTGTGTGTGCAGGTGAGCGCAGAGCGGAGACATGGCCATCGCCCACGTGGCCACAGAGTACGTGTTCAGCGATTTTCTGCTGAAGGATCCGAACCAGGCTCGATACCGCAGCGTCCGAACGGAGCTCGCCGTGGACAAGATCGTGACCTGCGTGGCCGTGGGCCTTCCCCTCCTCTTCATCTCTCTGGCCTTCGCTCAGGAGGTCTCAGTAGGTGAGTGCATGAACACGATGAGGGTGGTAGTTAAAAGGATTACCTGATAGGAGAGCTGATAAGGAATCACAGGCTGCACTTACACTGAAATCCCTGAACATGGGCGTGTCGAGGTCTCATTATGGGCTCAGATTTGTGATGCTGTGCAGCCGGGACTAACAGGCACTGCTCCACTTTTATAAACGTCTTGTTCTCATTCAAACATTTGTCCACTTCCTCTGTCGGTGCGTTTGCTTCCACGTCCATAACAGGTAAAGTGAACCGCTGTTTCTCTCCTCGTGGTACCACTGCTTGTTTTCACCTGTGCTTTTTCTTCCATGTTGCTCTTAATTAAATGATTTCCATTTCATTTTGTTCCTTTTATTTTATTTTTTACTCCTTTTTGCATAAAATGATGATTAGAACATTTCAGGATATTTCAGGGAACTGCAGATCTGTGATAAACGCACTCATTAAAAAAGTCTTCCTGTATTAAAGATGAGGTCATAGATAATCCGGTCACTGGGGTCACTCAGGTAGTTTGGTTCCTCGAGGGGTAACAATGTTGTCCGTGTGGGTCTAAAAATATTAAACTCAGTCCTCATGTCTGCGCTGAGGAGATGCTGAACTCCACAGACGAGCCCACTGAGCCCACTGCTGTGTCTGAACTCGGTCTTCTGTCCTCTAGCAGCACAAAGATTTAGCAGACTAAAAGAGATGTGCAGCGCGGCTGAAGCAGTGAATTAAAGGCTTGCTGGCGTCTGTGACACCATGTGACTGATGTTTTGGTTTTTATAAAGTTAAATTTCATTCACAGTAGTGTTACAGAGTCCTAAATCTAACTTTACCTGCAAGAAGCCCGCCTGGGTCACAAACTTTCTAAGAAAGCTTGTGGAAACTGAACTGTGGACTGTGGGTTAGGCCGTCCAGCCTAATTCTGACCCTGCTGCTTATTTCCTGTCTCCGTGTTTCTCGCAGGTACTCAGATCAGCTGCTTTGCTCCCACTAACTTCTCATGGAGGCAGGCGGCTTATGTGGACTCCTTCTGCTGGGCCGTCGTGCACACGCACACTCTGCCTATGTGGCTGCACAAGGTATATATATGCACACACACACACACACACACAGTGTTGCTCTGAGGTTATGGTTGTAGATGTTCTTGCTGTATTTAGTGGAGGCAAAGCTTTCAGGTGTTCGCAGGCAGCTTCTGATCTGTGATTTTAGGGTGTGGTTGAAATATTTGTAGTAAGATGCTGCCGGCTCACACTAAGCCTCGAGGACAGTAGTGGGCGTGCACGTTTCCTCACATACCTAAAATAATCTTTCTATAATGACACTGGATAAACCGGCACGAGTAATCCAGCCGATCGTGCACAAAAGGCGAGTTAAACCTCGTGCTTTGAGCTCATTCTGTCACTGTTACAGAAGGTTTCTTAGAAATATGCAGTCGCTCTGAGTCAGACAGCTTTTGGTATTTGCTGTGCCAGTATAGGTTCAGGATTTGTCATCACAAAGAGAGCACGCCCATATGTGATGCTGTTGAGTAATTTTCTTTATCATTCATCCCTGTTTCTTTTTTTCTGCCACTGGAGTGTGGATGCTGCAGCCAGAAAAAGTATTTCAGCCCGGCGCTTGCTAATGCTAATTAGCTTGCTAATGTTAGCAGGAAGTGACGTCATTTGCTGGGAACTGTAGTTTTTCCCCTCCAAGGCCCCTCTCAGCTCCTGGGATTTTGAGCTCCTTTTTCCCCCTCGGTCTCACGCTGGCCGCCATTTTGCTTTCTGTAGCCCCGCGAAATCAGACCGTTTCCTGATCCCGCGTGCACACTGTGAATGAAACTGGGTGTGCCCGGTGAAAGATTGCAAATTGCGGTGGAATAACACTATAGTGCAGCCAGAGAAAAATATCTTTTTCCTTTTTCTTTAAATCATTTTAGTATTGTAATCAATCAGAAAAGTGATGTGATTGGTTACCGCTAAACGAGATGCTGGTCAGCTGGTGTGATGGCGGTAAAAATGGAGCACCGACTTTATGCTTTGACGTGCGGTTTCCTGATGGACTCTCCAGGCTGTTCCTGTCTGTCCTAGCAGCTCTGACCATCTGCAGTCACCGCTCACTCAACAGGCCGCCAACCTACAGGAATACACAGTGGGCGGGATTTAAGGAGTGATGGGTACATCAAACTTAGATTTCCAATAATAATCTCACAGTACAAATTTATTCCCTTTTTAATTCACCGTATTTTTCCAGTTTGTATCAGGGCTTAAAAACATTTGTAGCAGATCGTTTTACACCCTCAGTCTGAAGCCCACGTGTTCCTTTTGTTCAGTAGGATGCGGACCGTCGGTATCCTGGGATATGTCATAGCTTCACCGATTTAATGTCTATAACTCAGAGAACGAAGGAGCGTCGTACCCTCGGTGAATTTATAAAACGTGACGTGGAAAATGGATTTCCGTCTAACAGCGTTCGTTTTCCTGAGGAGCTGCCGTGGTGTGAGCCACACACACTCAGACTGATGGAGCAGCTCTCCTATCTCCATGAAAGTGAAACAGTCGAGTCAGTTTCATTAATACCAACCTCAGTGTGAGTGTGTCAGCGGTCAGGAGCTCTGATGCACCTTTTGTATTTGTAGAGACGTCAGAGCTTTCTCAGGTAAAGCTCCTGCTGACTCCTCTCCTGTGTCTTCTCTGCAGTTCTTTCCCTACATCCTGCTGCTGGTGGCCGTGCTGATGTACACCCCGGCGTTGCTGTGGAGATTTTCCGCTGCGCCGCTCCTGCAGTCTGACCTCGGCTTCATCATGGAGGAGCTGGACCGCTGTTACAACCGTGCCGTCACTCTGGCCAAACGGATGGCGACCGCAGGGCAGCTGACCGCCGACAGGTACTGCCCACCTGCAGTGCTCCTTACCTCAGAACCAGCTGGGGGCGCTGTGACCCTACAGCTCCCACAGGGCTTTCAAACCACAGATGATTGAGTGGGACCGACGTAGTCAGTGTGATTAATATTCTGGCTGATTGGCGTATCAATATAAAACAGAATTTTCCTGGTTTATCCCAGTTAAGCAGCAACGATCTTTAAGCGGATCAGTGGAATAACTTCATCATTCCGTCTGCATCCACTGCTCGGTCTCTGTGTTTGCCCGGGAATCCATAAAGAACCAACACCATCTCATTTTTTTTTCTCTCTCCACCCTTTTTTCCCACAGTGACCCCACAGACGGCTGCTTCAATTACCCAATAGTGGAGAAGTTCCTGATGACCAAGCGCTGCTCACGGAAGCTGCTGTTGTGCTACCTGTTCTGCCGCTTCCTGACTCTGCTCACCCTGCTGTGCGCCTGCCTCTACCTGGGTTACTACCTCCGCCTGGCGTCCACCACGGACGAGTTCGGCTGCACGCTGCGCGTCGGCCTGCTCAAATTTGACCCCGGTGTCCCCGACAAGGTGCAGTGTAAGCTCACCGCCGTGGGAGTCTTCTACTTGCTGAGGTATTACTCTGAGCTTTGTACTGAAGATGCACTCAAGACATCAGCAACAAAAACGAACCTTTTATTTGTGCTTTAAAAACATGTTTGCCACTTGTGCAGGGTTAGATGGGAACTAGAACAGTAAAAACCCATCTGCAGACCGCAGATATTTGAGGGTTAGTACCAGGCAGCAGCCTTCTAGATATAAGCCAATCCTAAAGTGACCAGTTCCTCTAACGCCTCCTTGATTGACAAGCATCCTCAAATCTTCCCGCTGATTCAAATCGCTGCACTGGGTCAACTTGATCATGTTTCTGTAATTTAGTTGCTGTTAAACAAAAAAGCTGCATTTTGATTTTGTTTCTCTGTGACCCCGCCTCTCTGTGACCCTGACTCTCTGTGACCCCGCCTCTCTGTCTTTGATTGACTCCTCCCAGCCTGGTGAACTTGATCGTCTTCGCTGCACTGATTCCAGTTGTGATCTACGCCACCCTGCGTCCCCTCTTCTGGTCCGGATGCACCCACTTCCTGGAAACCTACGAATCGCTGCCCACTGTGAGCGTCCTGCCCAAACCCGGCAGCCAGTGTGACGATCTCTCGCTCTACCTGCTCTTACTGGAGGAGAACATCAGTGAACTGAAATCCTACAAATACATGAAGGTGTGTTTTGATTTATATGCATGTTCATCCAGTTCATTTGAATGAGAAGTGTATGTTTAGTCAAAAATGAGAAATTAGTGGCCAAACAGATCTTTGTGGATCTGTGGAGGCTTTCCTGCTGCTCACAGCTGTTGGGATAGAAATGGAGAACACAGCATGTGCAAAGACCATAAAAATAAACATTAGTTTCCCGTTATGCTTATTAGAAGATGGGAGAATCAGTTCAAATTGGAAAAAAAGCAATGTGCACATGATTCCTCTCACGGTCCACCTCTCATCATTAGTAACTGTCCCACATAAACATGCGTTTATGAAACCTCAGAAGTTGATTCGGTTCATCTGGATGCTGAGGACATCTTTCACCATCTCACAGCCCTCTGATTGTGACCACATGTGACCAGTGATCATGACAGTCTTGTGGCTCATGGTTATGCAGTGGTGCTGGTTTCTACTGTTATGCAACTTTACTGTTTATTAGATTGTGGAAAGCTGCAGTCAGCTGATGCTGAGATGTGATGTCCAGGTGAACTGAATCAACTTTCTGGTTACTGAACGTGCATCGAGACATAACAGAGTAGTCTCTGCAGTCCTGCAGGACTCAGCTAAAAGGAGGTTATTTAGCCCAGAGTATTTAAATAAAGCCTGTGTGTAATAATATGAATTAATGATCATGTAATACACAGTGTGTTTACATGGAGCTGTTTGCTGGTTTTCTTTTTCTGGCTGTAGGTGTTGGAGATGTTGAGGAGACGAGGAGACAGCTTCGACCCCATGGGCCTGCTGCAGAATCTCTGCCCGGTGAAGATGGACAGCGTGGACGGGAAAAATCCGCCCGCCGCTGCGGCGAAATGTGACGCCGAAGCACCCGAGGACGGCTGCGAGCGTCCAGACCCATCCAAAGAAAACAGCACCAAGATGGAGACGGAGATGAAAGGTGCTTTTTAAATGTTACTGTAACGAGCTGAGTGACTCCCTGCTCTCGT
>NW_022060221.1:5000-27701 GCF_007364275.1 Archocentrus centrarchus
TGGCTCTCAAGGGCTCACTGAATGGTTTCTAGGCCTGTGTGACTGGGCTTTAGCAATTGAATTCACAGCAACTGCTAGCAACCTCCAGGAAACAGTTGTGAATTTTTTTTTTTTTCTTCCACAGCAACTGGTAAATGGACTAGTTCTTATATAGCGCTTTTCTACTCAGTCAGAGCACTCAAAGCGCTTATACAACATGTTTTACATTCACCCATGCACTCCCATTCATACAAGCACTTCCATGTTTACTAAGCTAAGTGCTTTAATTAGCTAACATTCACACACATTCACACTCCGACAGGACGGTCGGAGAGCAACTTGGGGTTAAGTATCTTGCCCAAGGATACATTGGCATGTAGCCTGGAGTAGCCAGGATTCGAACCGCTGACCTTCCGATCAGTAGGTGACCTGCTCTACCTACTGAGCTACAGCCACCCCACCCCAACTGGTAGTTGTCAGTTGGTTGCCAACCAGTCTCTGGGGCCTTAGTTATGGTTGGGGAAACATGAACACCCTGGTTGACTGACATGAGAGAAGTTAAAAAGCGGCTGTCAGACACATGTTATCTCATATCCATTTAATATTATGCCTCACATAAGAAAAGAGTCAACCATGGGGTGGCTGTGGCTCAGGAGGTAGAGCAGGTAATCCGCTAACTGGAAGGTTGGTGGTTTGAGTCCTGGCTGCTCCAGTCTGGATGCCAAAGTATCCTTTAGCAAGATATGAACCCTAAGTTGCTCTCCAATGCATTTGTCGGAGTATGAATATGAATGTTAGATAGAAAGCACTTTGAAATGGTGCTTGTGTGAAAGCGCTTTGAGTAACCATAGTAATCAAACAACTAGAGGGACGCTGATTTCTAAAAAGCTAAATATAAATGTTTGAAAGAAGCATTCACAACAAACTGAGGTCTCAGTTTGAGGCAGTTTCATGTGGCACATGCTGAAATTGTTTAATACATTGTTCTCTTAAAGATGAGATAAGTAACCACTCTGGGCTTCTGGAACAGCCAATACCAGTTGCATTCAGATTTGTGATACTGAAATGGTTATACAGTACAGTATAGGGGATCAGGGTAAATAACAGCATCTGAAAGGACAGTTTTATGGACTGTTGCTTTTGTCAAGGCTGCTGGTGTCTCACAAATGTACACAATATCTGATTTGGCATCAGTGCTGTGACAAAACTCCTCACACGTGTCACTTTTCCAAATACAGGTTAATATCTGGGGTGAGAAGACATATCAGAACCTAATTATAACCTTTTCCCAAGCATAAAGCTGCGTGTTTCAGTGCATGAGATTAACCAACCAGCGAGAGAACGGAAAAGTGAAAAGAAAGTGAAAATAAAACTAATCAGCAAATGAAAGCAAAGTGAAACAAAAGCTCCCAAATGTGATACAAACTACTGTTGTTTCAGTCGGCACGCCTGCAGTAACAACACGTTACAACTAATTACATACAATGTTTTCAGAGTTTGCCATTTTAGTTTAGCTTATCAGCGTGGCAACATGATAATCAACACAAAGTATAAGCTCTTGTTAAAATCCCAGATGCTAAAAGTCATTAGCCGTCTCAGTCTTAGCACCATGAATCAGTGTACAGACTTTTTCATACCAAAGAGTCCTCAAACAAACTGAAGAAAAAGTCAGACAATCACTAAAATCAGATTCAGGGGACCTGATTTTAAAATCAATAGTCTCTGGAGACCATGAATATCTGCACAACATAATCCAAAATTTATCCAACCACATAGATCGGCAGCGCCTAAAGCCAAGTAGCCAGTGTACCCTGACACTTTGACAAGTGTATTCTGTATGGGTCACACATTTATGCACAGATGGTCCTTGCAAACCTCTCCCAACATGAGCAAATGACAAAATATATATCACATCACCATTCAAATCAGATACTTTCTAAAAGCTGCCTGCTTTTCTGAGTAAAATCATCCTTACCATTTCACAGGAGACAAAAACGACTCCTTTAGTTTTCTGGTGGCGTGTGTCCCGTTTGTTTTTTTTGAAAAAGCTGAACTGGACTAATCTTCTGTTACTTTGATTGATTGTGGGAGTAGATAGTTCTAATCCTTCATTTCATGCACCAAAATGAAATCCAATAACTCATGGGCTTCTCTGTCATTTCCTGCGCTGAACAGCTCTGAATTGTTTACTGGCAGCGCTTAAGTGCATATTTCACTTGTCATTTCTAACATTTGCCAAAGCAGACTTATGAAACTACAAATGCGGTTTTAAAATTATGTCCTGTGAGGTTTGATGTTCACATCTAGAAATACTCACATACCGTTTTTCACATG
Organism: Archocentrus centrarchus; assembly: GCF_007364275.1. Lineage (NCBI taxonomy): Eukaryota > Metazoa > Chordata > Actinopteri > Cichliformes > Cichlidae > Archocentrus > Archocentrus centrarchus. Next base: position 7,314 of record NW_022060221.1, read on the forward strand.
CACACACCCACTTAGGCACACTGCAGCCCTATCATATAGTGAATGTAATGGGTGATTGTACTAATTGCTGCAGCACTCCAAAGCAACAACAACAACATGGCCTCACAACCACATGAATTCATCTTATTCCACAACCAGTGAGTGTAGAGAATACCATCCATCAAGCTGTCAAACTAACCTCATACACTTTCCTAAAGGTAGAAAGGGAAACTCTCTCTCTCTCTCTCTCTCACGCTGAATTATGGCTTAAGCTTTACAACACACCATCCATTTCAGACTGCAGTTAGGAAGACACACAGTCAAGCTTGACCTGAATAATTAATTTTGATTGGGTGCATTCGGTGCACAGGATGGGAGGGCTTTATTGCATCGGGATAACTTTAACTTGAGCATCAGAAGAGCCAAACAATTTTATGCTTAGATTGTCTTAAAGGTACTAGTATTTGTTTTACATACCATTACCATACCATGTAATAAGAACGACAGCATCAGTATGTAACAGTGCTGCCTTTGTTTATATAAAAGTAAACATGAACATAAATTTCACCCAAAAGCTTCATTAAAGCAGAGTTTATAGCAGAGCTGTTGTATTGCACAACACTAGAATAAAATGTTCAGTGTGTGTATGTTAAAAATGCAATTAAATAAATAACAGACAGAAACCTTTTAAACAACATTTTTTTTGCCCTCAGTAGAAACTGCTTCTGAAAACTATTCATTATCCTCACGAGCCCTTCTGTCTTCTGTAGTGGACACAAAAAAAATTGATAGGTGCCCCCCCCCCCCCCCCCCCCCACACACACACACACACACACACCTTTTCAGGAGTTTAAAGGAATGATGGGTGCTTGATTCAGTTCTGGTCAAAGCCTAAAACCAGTAAAGGACCACCAGGTGGCGTTGTGCAGACTCCACTGCTCTTGGTGCCATTTGGCAGGATACCACCAACAGTGGCTTACCAGCAGAGACAGGATGAAAGTTTGGCTTAGTGTTGATCGCTGGCAAGATATACAGCTGCTTTACAAATGGCCCGTTCCACAGAGGAAAACTGCAGTTACCACGCCAATTTTTTTTTTAAACAAACCAAATTTCTTTCATGTGTTGATCAGAACCACGGTGGGCCTGCGATATGAAGAGGCTGCGTAAAAGCAGTCGATCTGGTTTCGAGGAGTTTTGTGGATACGTTTGGATTTCTGTGCAAACACACTCTCCATCTCCAGCTAAACGTGGGAATAGCATTCAAAGAGAATTCATGACCAATACAAAATGTCATTTAAAAATGAGCTTCATATGAAATAGTTACCAAAAACAATCTTTTTTTTTTTTTTATGATCAGTGAAGTGAAACATTGCTGCAGTGAGGGACACAACAACAGGCACATGGATGCAGCAGAAACAACTGAGAAATAATCAGGCTGCACTTTTTCTGCTTTTGCTGGCACGAGATATGATCTGCAGAGGGAATAGTAGAGAGCCAGAAATGAAATTGTGCGTGTGTGTGGGTGTGCATGTGTACACACAAACAGTATTACAGTTTACAAGGTTTTGTCCCCTTTACCCCCCCCCAGACTGGACTCTTAAAAAAAAAAAAAAGGACTGAAAATCAGAGAGTATTACCACAGGTCATGTGCCCCACTGCCGGCCTATCAAATACACAAAGTAGTTAAATCAAATGACTAGAAAGTGCACTTTGAACTCAGCCCCTGGCTGAGGTCTCATTCAAGCAGAAATGTAAAAGTTCCTGTCCTTGGCGGGGCCCCCTGTTCAGAGGTGTCCCCATAAAAGACTTATAGCTGGTTATAGCAGCTTGGAGAGAAGCCCATAGATGGCCCAACAAGCCTCGACCAGCATTATTTCCTACCGGTCTCTTTGTCTGGTGAAGCCTTTTTTGGCAGGGTTCCTATTGCAGCGCTCGACTTCCCATTGAGAAAACAAGACACCCCACCACCACCACCACCACCACCCACTCTCATGCATGGCATTTGCAATTCAGCACTGAACTGGAAACCCTGGGTTTCTGCCCTCCTTTTTTTTTTTTTTTCCCAAAACAAATTACTCAAAGCTCATTTTTCAGGTAATATTTTCCTTTTGTTGAGCATTACACAAAACTTTGGTGCATGTAAAATGCATTTAGCACTGATACTTTTATTACAGGGCTTGCTCCCCCTTCAGAAGTTGTCTGTGTAAATGAAATAGCACCTCCTGGTTATTGTTTTCACTGCTTTTTTATGAATGGCCCATGCAATCAAAGTTCACTATTGTTTTATTGTGGAGGTAATTTATCAGTGTTCCAAAAGTTAATGGTTTCCTTGCCTGTCTCAACAGCTTGTAAAGAACTGGAGCTCTTAATTAAGTTTGAGCACAATTTATCCTCAACTGATAATATAGAGTTACCCTCTATTACCATACAAATTATCTTTAAAAAGTTCTGTAAACGATTACAGCCACTTAGCTTTATTCATCCCTCATGAACATTTCTGAGTAGAAATGACTCTTGGATGGTGGACTGAGTCATTTAAAGTAAATGATCCGCGGGGTTAAAACAGGTTGGCATGGTTTGGCATGTCAGTCACAGTCCACAAGCAAAGCACAGTAGCACCTTTCCATGTTACTCAGCTGCCTGTCAGCAGCTACATTAAGCCATTACACAAGTGTGGAAACCGCCCCCATGGCTGGCCCACACCGGCACACATCCGCTCAGGGATACATGCCATAATTATCCCCCCACTTCATACTCATCTCCCCTGGCAACTGCAATCATACAGCCCAAATAGCTTGGACTAATTCATTACTTTGGTGGAGGGAAGTTGGCTGCCTGTAATGACACCAATTGCCCTGACCTAAACGCTGTAATAGGACCTTTCGGTACACTGGCGAGGAAATGGCTGCAATTGAGGCTCTTCCACTTCCTAGCAACCAAAGCTCAGGCCTACAATTTGAAGGGGGAAATGCTTCGCATTACCTGTGCCCCGCAGCTTGAAATGCAACCTAATGAAGGCGAAATTGTACGAATTAAGCAGACTTCAGGGGGAGGCAACAAACAGAAAAGTGGAAGCATGTGTGTCAAATGGGTTTTGTAGTTAATGCAGTGGCTGTCTAACAGCTAGATTAGAGCCAACCGGAATTCGCCTGGTCGCGCAATCAGGAAAGACCAGAGGGGAAACAAACACAAGCAGTCTGTTTGGTCCCTACTGAACACAGAGGTAGGAGGAGGAGGAGGAGGAGAAAGGTAGTGGAGGCAGCGAAGAGGGAGGGAGGTTCTCACTACAGTTCCAAAGAGTAGAGTCCAATACTTTACAGCAAACTGCCATGGTTAGTGTTTCGCAAGAGTGACCTGGGTCAAATAATATTAGCAAATACTTTTTATGATGTGTTATACTGCTTGGGTGCCAGATGGAGAGGCTGCACCACACTAGACAAAGCAGGGGGGGGTTCAAAGTGGATGTTTCTAAAACTCTCAAGTTACAACACACTATCTAAACCTCTCCCAAAAGAGACTGCAAACAAGCTAAAATTAACAATGCTGCAAATACAATACTGCAGGAGGAGTATGACGTGCTTTTAAATAATGATCTGCATGTTTAAAATGTAAATTGTTGCTTAAACCTAATTACAGAAAACAAGCATTTTTTTTTTTGTTTGTTGTTTTGTTTGTTTCCCTCTGGATTCATCTGCTGATTTTCAGACCCAGTCCATCAGAATGAAGGCTAATGTAACAAGATGTTTTGAGCAGTAATTTAAAGGCAACTGAGATTATGCAATAGAAGCTACAAAATCAGACATTTCAGAGCAGATACAGCTTTGCAAGCACATTCAAAACAGCATTTATAGAATCAAACTACACAGCCACAGCACTGAAAAGAAAACTGAGCTGTATGCACACTGACATGCTATCCCCACACAGCATTACCTCAACAAACACCACAAAACACAGGTTGGCCCTGTTTTAATGCTGGATCACATCTCCATTCTCCTATTGGTTGGCTCTTAATAAAAGCAGCGCTCTTTCTACAGGCTCATCTGTTGGAAAGCCTACCTGTGGGATGAGGTAGGGATCCAGGCATCTGATTGGTCAGGAGATAACATTATCTGGCTGATCTTCAGTCAGGCAGGATGAGGCCAAGCGCTGATGGAGCCAAAAGAACATTCCCAAGCTGGATCGGTGAGCAGATGGAAACCAGGAGAGTTCATCTCCTCGCTGTAGTCCAGGTGAAGGCCCAGGTGAACCGCCTCACCCTTGGAAATCCTGAGCACACAGATGTAGAACATTATTTGTGTTTCTTTTGTTAAACAATAGTTTATGTTGGTTTCTTTGCTGTTGTTCATGACTGCAAGTTTTTTAAATGTCTTAAAGAAAGAACAACTTACTCGCAGAGCCACAGGTGCAGCCATTCTGAGACCTTGAAAGCTGTAAATAACTGGAAGGATTAACTATCTGGAATCAATTTCTTATCCATTTTGCAATCATCAACAGGTGTAACGATTATGGGCTTAGACACATCACTGGGAAAACAAAGAACCCCAATGAGGTTGGCTCCTGATAGATAAAAACCACTACACTCAGTCATTTCAACTTAATGTCCTTCATTAATCAACTCCACAGGAAGCAAGTAGCCTTTCAGTCCCTTTACATTTGAATTTTCAGCTGTGCCAGTTTTTAAATACACCTACTTCCTGAATGTGAGGTATTTCCTGTGGAAACAGGAAGTTGTGTATGATCTATGTAAACCAATAGAAATTGTTTGGGATTCTTTGTTGGTTGTTCAAGTCTACTTATGCAGAATCTCCATTTCCTGTTGTTTTAAGGCTAATGCTGCCACAGCTGACTTAAAGCGCTTTCATCAAAGGTAAATACACAGTCTGTGTATTTAGTTATACAAGCTTTAAAAGGTTAATATCATGCATGTGTGTTTAGGTCTGTTAAAATTCAGCACGCCAAGCTACAAGTCATTGCTTACTGTTTTGTATCTGATCATTCACAGAAATTTACCTTACTGTATATACATACATGTGCATGAAACAAAGCCAAGTTATAAGGTGCATATCCAGAGTAGGCAAAAGTTAAAAAAAACTGAGAGGGTTTATTAAAATGCAAATAGCCAATGTAAAAAAAAAAAAAACCTGATTTGATGAAATGGGGAACTCTGTTCCAAACTTTAGGATCTACAACCTCTTCACCGTGGCTGCATCTGGCTTTAAAATAAGAAAAGCCTCGATCAGACGTTTGGAGAGACTGACCAACAGTTCTGCTGCGTAAAATCATGCGAGGTCCAGGTAATAAATCAGATTTTGAAATGAATTTAACTGAAGGCCAGCAGAGTGAGGCAAGAATGGGGGCAATACTGGATCATCTAGTTGTGAGAAGCCTAGCTGCTGCTTTGGATCGACTGAAGAGGAGCTGGAGAAAAGTGAGAGCTGCAAGTAAATTTAAAATGATAACCAAAAGAGGAAAAGTTTAGGGTGTGTAGTAGTTCCAAGTTTTTAGCTGATAGGTTTGAGTTTTGGCATATTTCTCACATGAAAGAAAAAGGATTGCATGTGCTTGTCATGTGATTCCAAATCCTGCTAATAAATAAATAACAAGACTTGTAGTGGTGGTCTTCATGTTGCCAGCGTTTTGACCGGCCTACTTAGTAAAACAGCCGGGGTCATGCGTGGGTCAGGCAAGGTTGCAAAATTTAGTTCCAAACTTCATCGTTTAAAACATTTTAGAAAGCATATGCTTTGAATTTGAGATTTCATACTTTACTCTTACTGTTTTTTTTTCCTTTATAGGTCACATAGAATTCTCATTATTGTTGTGCAACACGCTGTGAAGCTAAACTGTAAATACACACGGACCTGTACAGTTTGAAATACTTCTGCATTCTTCTGGGTAAACTCGGTGCGGTCGGTTTGCAAGGACAGAATCAACGAGCTTTTGCAGGATTTGAAAACTTAAAAACATGAAGCTCCTCTTTTGTATTTTCCCATCTGCAGGCTGAGTGTGAAGTGGGCCAGAGCAGCAGAGGAGCCCACCATCAGTCACTTTTGGCTGCTTCAAGTCACGTCACATAAACAATGGCATTTCATGGGTAGAGGCTCGTCTTCCTTCCTGCCTGGCTTCCTGTCGATCGTTCTGCCTGACTTGGCAAACTCAATGTGTCTTGCCCCCCCTCATCTTCCTCCTCCTTCACCCCACCATCCCAGTCACCCATTCCTGTACCAGCAGACCTCCCTCCTCTCTCCTCAGTCTGACTGCAGTGTTGGTCAAAACTGAGGAAGGGAAGTCAAAATGGGAGGAAAAAAAAATCACAAAGATGCTAAATTACAAAAACACTACAAGAGGCTAATGTGGAAGCAGAACATAACGTCAAGGAGCAGGCTCTATTGACATGTAGATAGCAGGCTGTGAAGGTATTGAATGTACTGTTTGACACCTACAGTGCAGTAAACTTTTAACCCCGCCCACGACCTCTCGCTCCTTTCTCATGCAAGCCCTGCAGACCAGATTGATGATAGCGGTGCACTTCCTCTGCAGGGAGCATGACCTTTGCTTGCATGATAGCTGACCATTGATTCGCAGGTCTCATAACCAAGTCCAGTTGTCAGCTGTGCTTCCAGTCTGAAAAATAATGAATTGCTAGATTACAAGAATTAACATGAAATCAGTATTTACATATAGAAGAGCAGGAAATCATCATCCCTAGGATAACAAGTGCATGCATGTCGTACACTGAATTTCACCTGGCGTCTCTGCTCCAACAAAAAGTTTATTTATTCTATATTCCTTTTGTTTATTGAGAGCTACAAACCAGCGAAGCTCAGAACCAACCAGCACAAAGTTGTTGTTTTTTAAGATGCATTCATCTGTGCTTGCTCCTAATATCTAACAGAAGTAAATAATTCTGTCAGCATAATATTAATATATATGATCACAGGTGTGAAGCTAAAATCAGCTTTCATTTCGTGACTTCTGCAACATTATTCACTTTTCGGAGCCTCAGACTCTTAAAGCTTTAGGGTGTACTTCCTGCAAGATAACCTATCTGGTTTATAGACCTATTTAAGTCGATACCAGGTCGACACGTCTGGTACGGAGTCAGAGAAATGCAGCAACCTTTAGCATTCATGTTACGATTTCATCTGGTCAGGAAGATTTACTTGCCATTTTAATGGCATCCTAACAACTTTGTTATCTGCGGCTTGGATCGTAGATAGCAGACGGAAAGTCATAAAGTCCAAAGAATACCTGAGAGCAGCATAACTAACATCATCAACCAGCACGTCTGCAGACACGAGCAAAGGCTGGAGAGCGCTTGTAGAAGGCAGCTGGTGATTTGTGTCTCTGTTTAGTATTCAGCTCTTGAATGTTTACCTGTAGCTAATGTTCGGCCCTGCGTTCCCTTTTTCTAAAACAAAATGTTCTTGCTGCAGTAATCCTACAGCCCAGTGTCCAACAGTTATATAAAATAACAGCTGCCCAGCATTTTTTACTGTCAGCTATCATTTCAGAATTATTACTTGTTAGCGCAAAAATAATGAAGCTTTTTCTTTCATCGTGCCTACAAAGTTAGAGGTCCCGTGTCAAAGAGCTTCATCAGTTGTCTCTTTTCTCTCTCGTGGTCGTTTTAAGGTCAGGAAACTATTTTATTGCATCTGATGCCAGGTTAATATGAGTCTGACTTTTGCATTCCTTAATATCTGTTGCATGTCAATTCATATTAACTGATATCAAGGAATGCACATGTCAGACTCATATTAACCTGGCAACAGATGGAGCAAAAAATATTTCCTTGGCATTAAAGTGATCGCATAAAGAGAAAAGTGAGGGGGAAAAACATAAAGAGGAGACATACAAGGATTTTTTTTTTTAACTTCAGGCATCCGACCTTCCTTTAGTATGAGCTCGTTTAAAGTTGCACCTGTAGCTGCACAGTGGGGGTAAGTCTGGAGGCTTGATGTGGGCGCAGTGTTTTCTCGACCCCCTCGGGAAGGGAAAGAATTAGAGGGGAGCCTTTGTTGTCTACACTAGCTACACCTCATATATATATATATATATATATATATATATTATATATATATATATATATATATATATATATATATATATATATATATAGCTTTTTTTAAAGACTCAAATTCAAGCGAGCTGTCTGACTCAGGCCCCAGCCTCCCCCCAAAAATCAACCTTGGCTGAACATCCTTGATATTCCTGTAAAAGCTAATTGAGCATTTGATTGTGCCTAAACTTGAACGTGGTTGTGAGCATCGTGCTGTCGTAATGATGAGGCACTTCCAGACAGCTGGTTTCACTTTTTCATTCACTCTCTTCCTCTCTTACTTTACTTTTATTTGACCAAAGTGTTCTTCTTTTGATTCACCCTGAGTGATGGTGTGAGATTCGCAGAGCAGCTGAAGTTTCCTTTCAACTTCTCACACAGTCTCCACAGCTGGCCGTCTCCTGAGCAGGACCCTGGAACAGATGCAGATGAAAAAAGACACCATAGGCCCCTGCGGGACCTTTTTTTTTTTCCATCTGCTTTTCACTAATTCCCAAGGGAACAAAAAATATAAGCAGGGATTTACATTACTGTAACTCCATGCACTAGCAAGAGTTTAAAAACATTTTTTAAAATCCATCCAGGGATATACTTTATATAAAAGATGGATGTAGCCCAGACAGAGCCACCTGCTAATTTGCTGCTGACAAACGTTTTTTGGCAGTTTACTGCACAGCAATCTATAACATTTGTCAGACACATGCATTAAAAATGCCACACCACAAATATGGTCAAGAGCTGCAGCTCAGTGATGCTAACTGGCCTCAGAGGTGATACCTGGCAGCCTTTGTAGCACTGAGCTCTCACTCGATGTGGCCTGGTCAGTAATGATGGATCACTTTAAACCTTAATACAATGGATTTAAGAGGTAAGTTGTATTCTACCTACAACAGAAACTAACACAGTTCTTTTTCTTTGGTTCCAGGCTATAAATATGTTTATTCCACTGTGGAGTTGGACATTTTAACATGGAAGTTTCTGGGACCAACCAGCAACGTCCTTGTGATTTAAAAAAAATGAAGCGCGCATGATGTTTGTGGCATTGGTGCATTTGGAGCATTGCACTGGAATGATGTGACTAATATCAAGGTTTGCTCTGTTGTGCAGCCAGTCTCAGCAGTTTGTGCTTCAGTTTTGGTGACTGAAATTCTAGTACTTTAATAGTCTTTGTAAGTCTAATTAGTGGATATGTGACTCATTGCACCTGTACAGTTTATGAATGAAGCTTACTAGCCAACCTGGCTAATGTTAGCTGATAACTCCATGCTTCCATCCAAATAAGGTCACTTGTGTGATATCGCTTATCAAGAAGCACCAACTGGGAATGAGAGTGGCTGAGTTTTGGTCTTGCTGGATGCCTGTGATCTCTTTTATTTACCACAATATATACTGCTAACAAATTAATCAATAACACGCTGTAAAATGAGGTGCAGGCAGATGTGCTTAAACAATTAATGAATTAATAACTATCTCAAAAATAGCACATTTTGATGCATAAATTGCTAATATTATGAATCAGAAACCGATTTTCATACATCTATGCTAAAAGCAAGATAGCTCAAAACATCTGCAGCATGAACTCTGCCATGAATATAATGTGTTTGGGGGGGGGGTTTGCAGAAAGTGTAGGCCACAACATGACATATGGCTAATGGGGAGATTAACATGGGTCCTAAAATAGACTGGAAAGAACGGTTTAGTATGAAATGTTTAAATTGCCTTTTTTAATCGGGCCAAACTTTCCCGAGGTCCTGCGCTGCCAGGACAGCCAACTGAAACATATTATCTGCTGCTGATTTACTCCCCTAAAATCTGGAGAGACCAGCCCGGCCTGCACAGTAGTCTACAACAACAATTTTGAGTTGCAAGGAAAATTACTTTGGAAATTTGGGTCCAATAAGAGAGTCTGGAAACCGCTGAGGCATTTTATCTGTTCCACAGGATGGTGTGCAGTACTGCATGTCTGCATACTGTGGTTCTGAATATATAATGGTCAACATCCCGTCGTGCTTTGCTACACTGAAACTGCTTTGTGTAGAAAATAGCCAACTTCACCCCTCCGCAACTTAACACTTGCACATACAACAATCTGACTGGGCAGTGATGTGGAAAAGAATTTCTCCTGGTGGTACACCAGCCTTTCCGTATATTCCCACAGAGCCTGCATATATTCTACAAGGTGCCAATCATACCGTAGTTAACCATTTCAGAGTCTTACGAGGATTGTGAGTGACAGGTCTGCTTCTCTGAAGGGGTGTGGTCTCAGAGAGTCAAGCTGGGTTGTATTATGGAGAGACATACTTAATAAGATCTACAGCAGGGAAAGTGGCTGCCCTGCAGGTCCAATTTCCCCCTTGGCATAATAGTGCCATTGAAAGACATGGAGATAGAATCGCACCTCTTGCTGGGTTCGAAATTGAAATGTTAAATACCTGGCAGAATGGGAGTAGAAATGATTGAAATCTACTGGGTTTTCATACAAGCAAGGAGGCAAACCTGTAAGATGTCACCGGAGACACAAATCTTCTGGTTATCTGTGTGAAAACTTCTTCTGTTGCCAGATTTGTTGACTTGTTGTCTTTTTGCGCACTTGTTGCTTTAAAGCACCCCCTCATCACACACAGCCCCCCCCTTCCCAGTTACAGATGAAAGGGGGAGATTCGGTGGTCCAACCCTGTAAATCCTTGACACATTTCTAGTACCCAGTGCTTGATCTTAAGCTTAAAATCAATAACAGATAACTGTGTGCTTTCTCTTTGATCGAGAGACCCTCTTCCCCCACCCCTTCAACACTGAGGTAGGGGTGGGACGAGGAGGTGAGGACTCTCCAGCTTCCTGTTAGGACCCCCAACCCCCACTGCAGGTTTGGGATTGGAGACCCTGGAGGCAGAAGAGGAGGAGGAGTGTCGGGCCCCCGCCAAACAGATGCCCTCAATCTTTCCATTGGGCTCGATTTGTTCACTGTAATGGGCTGACTGTAAACAGTCAGTAATGTGATTATTTAAAGTATTTTAAAGGAATCTAATACAAATATTCTATCATGCATTCTGATGGGCGTCTATTTGGGAATCTATCCTGCAGCTTAGATGCACCACTGCTATCTACCACTGTCACATTTTAAGGGTTTAAATATGCTGTACATAAAAACAATCTGGCAGACAGGTTAAATTTCTGACATTCCTGTGAGTTGTTTTAGTTTGACACCAATATTTTTGTACATATTGCACACGTTGGAATTAGAATCTGTTTTCAGATGCATGGTTCAACTGCAAAGTTTTTTTTTTGCACAAGGTAGAAAGGAAAGTGTAGAAGAGAGAGGAACATGAGGTCAGCTCCTTTATGGAGGTAATCAGAGTTGTCTTCCTGTCTATTCTTCTCCCATTCACTGCCTGGCTTTCGTTCCCAAAATGAAACTGGACACCGAGGGTTTTGTTATGGGTTTACAGCTCAAGAGCACAAGAAACAAACAAGCCAGCCGAGACAGAGAGAAAGAAAAGAGCTGCTTTTTACCTGAGTTGTAACGTGACTATAAAACTGCCACTACAGTTAGAACAATTCAGTTAACTTTTTCTCAGATTTTAATAAATATCATAGCTGGCTGGCTGAGGCTCGTGTTGAAAATACTCAAACTAGTTTGTGAGGTTAAACAATTGAAGAGCCTGACCACAGTGGAAAAAAGAGCCAAAGCTGTGGGTACATGTCCCGGCTCGTACTGGGGAAACTACCTAAGTTGTGCTCAGGTGGGGATTTATAGTGTTTTGATATGGTTTCTACATTTTTAAATCCAAAAATATCAAAAAATAAATTTTAAGCAAAGAAAATGTAACTTACTGTGAACCCATTAGCACCTGATTTATTTTCCAATGTGCCTTAAAAACCTGATCAAACGATCATTTAAACAGCAAAATGATGGTGCTGCATCAAACTGTTTCAGTGTAACTTGCGGTGCAGATGCAAAGCAAATATGAGAATGAGTCTTTGCTCGTTAGCGATCCTTCTTGAACGTGAGGGAATGGGGAGCTGGGGAGCTCCCAGGCAGAGGACGCTGTCAGTTAATCCCCGTGTTACACCAACCACATTTATTTAAAGCTCTCTGTCAAAGCATACACCACTGATCACTTTAGTAGGTTTTCCCTTCAGCTAGAATATCACAGTGAATATCTATAGGTGAAAGCAGATTTCCATTATGGGACAAACATGACATTCTATGGACTTTTCCTTGGCCACATCTTGGCCACAAACCTGATCCCAGGAAAGGCCAAAGATGGAAAGAAAGAGCCTCAGAGCCTGCATCTCCTTCGGACTAGGACTGGATATTTGTGAGGAACATGTGTCTTAACAGGAGCAAAACCAGCCTGAACCCAAGCTCCGCAAAGATCAAAATATCTCAGCAAGCCCACCTGTTGGTCGACCACACAGCAGCCTCAAAGGTCCACTGATAGTGTGGGAGATTAAAGCCTATCTCTGGAGTGGCTCAGAAGGGTGGGGGTGGGGGGGTGGGGTCATTGGGAAGGGAAGGAGGAAGAGGCTTTTAAGGGTTGAAGGGTGAACATCCGGCAACTGGGAGGTTAACCATCGTACTGTGGTGGGACGGAAGCTTTAAGGGGGGGAGGGACGAGGGGCTGCAACTTCCACCCGGTGACTGGCTGACTGATGGAAAAAAAAAACAAAAAAAAAACAAAGTCCCTCATGACCCCCACCCTATTGCCCCCCAGCCGAGAAGAGCCGGACGGGACTAAAGCCTCCCATTGTTGTGCCCTCATACAGGATCACCAAGGTCCTGGCAGTAAGAGAGGGATGGGGGGTTGGGTAAAGGATGGGGCTGTGGGAGGGGATGAATGGTGTGTGTGTGTGTGTGTGTGTGTGTGTGTGTGTGTGTGTGTGTGTGGGGTGGGGGGTTGTCCCGCCAGCTCAAATACAATCGTGTGATAGGACTTGGCCCTATCTAATCAAGGGCAGAAGGTCACTTCCGAACAACTGGGCAATAAAAGATTATTTCCAGCCACATAACAGAGGAGCCGTTGAAGGGGGGGCGGAGGGAGAAAGAGAGAAAGAGGGGAGGGAGTGAGAGAGAGAGAACAGAGGGGGGAAGAGAGGCTGTCTGTGACGAGAGGAAGTGAATTGAAAAAAGCCAGCAGACGGGAACCATCTGTCTGGATGCAGTCTAATCTCAAAAAAAGAGAGAAAGAAAGGGGGGAGGAAAGGGTGGATAAAGAAAGAGCGTGCTTCCTCTTCTTCCGTGCAAAGAAAAAAAAATACAAATTTATCTGTCTTTCAAACTATCTACTCGATGTGCATATGTGATGCATTTTGTTGCCCATCTCTGAGGGAAAAAAACACAGAACAAACGTGGTTGTAGGGGGCCTGGAATGCAACAAACGCACAAAAACGCCCCCCCCCCCCCCCCCCCCCCCCTCCCCGTGGCTGTGAGAAGAGAAACGAGGGTGTGATCTTTTATTTGTGGAGGTGATTTTTTATGTACGGCAGGTTCTGATCTTCATCATTCTTGTCTGTTGCTGTCATCTTCAAATATCCCTCGCCATAAACTACGGTCTTTTGATTATCTCTTGAACCGCTGTGAGCACATTTAGGGATCAGATCTAATGACTGTTGACAACTGCTGTTTCCAACAACAGTCTCCAATAAGAGCAACAGCGAGACAAACACCCTGCTGATTTAATTAGTGAGCGGAATACAAAATCACAAGTTAGTCTATTGGGGCCTGTGAGAACTGGCAAAGGCTTTTGCGCTAACTTTGCAGACACTTTGAATACTGATGAGTCAATAGGAGCCATTGATCAAGAGCAAGTCTATAGCAAAAATTATGCCTAGCCATTAATTTCAAAAGGAGCTCACTGAATGATTGCCAAGCTTATTGTATTGTATTGATCCACCAGCCGCCTCCTTCTCATGATTGACATCATTCCCTCCAGCTGGTCTTTGTCCATAAAATAGCAGACAAAAGAAAAGAGACAGGAAGGGGGCTTGGGGAAGAATGCAGCATCAGATGTTAGTAACGCTGTATGGACACGTAGCAAGTTAAGGAAGGGGGGTGAAAGTGTTACATTAAGTTCCTGTGGGTACGTGTGTGTGTGTGTACCCAGAAGCAAATGCTTAAAAGGGCTCAAACCCCCAATGACACACCTCCATCTTCAATGACCAGACACCTGATAAAACACTGGGCTGTACCTGCAGGCCCTTTATGGCTCCCGAGCAGGACAGAGGCTGCTGCACTGGTCATCTGATAAACAGGAACAGCATTTATACGCAGTTTTCTTTAGTGCCACGAAATACAAAAGAGTCTTTCTTGCTAAGTGGATTATTTTGGTTTAACTTTCCCAGGATTTAATACAGTTTTCACTGGGACTTGTGTTTTCATTTAAAGCAGGGAATTCACATTTAAATGTCCTGCTCAAAACAGGAAACTTCTTAGGGGACGATTTCTTCACACAGAAGTGGTCCCGTATAAAAATGCCGACGTGTGTTTTTTGTGTAATTGTTGTTCTCTAATCCTTCTGGAAATCCCTCATGACATTTCTCAGATTTGCTTGGCACCACCGTACAGGGCGTGCAGGGTAACTGCAGTTATTGACCTATTTATCTTCTTTAGTTGACAGTAAAGCCTCTGAGCAACAAAGTCTGCTGTTCATTCATCTGTTGGATGAAAGCATCACATCTTCAGATTGGGAGATTTTAGGGTAAATTAAAGAATCACAAATTGCTGTGTGAGAAATTCCTCCAGTCCAAACCTGTTTTATCGAGGCAAAAACGTGGCTGTTTTTCTCGCTTACTAAAATGTTTATATTTTGGAAAGCTTTTCATCTGACCACAGCAACATACTGCAGTATCCTGGTGTTTGGATACGGTGAGTAATTCTGACTTTATCGGGGCCTGCACCGAAATGTTTTACGGATACCTAATATTGTTTTTATGTCATTTTAATCCTGCGGCGGCCGAGTGTGGATGTTGGAGCGGTTTCTAAATCCATCAACTCTCACATGTCGCTCCAGCACTCTGAGATCAACCAAAACCAAACATCTGAGGAGATAACTTCCATAAACTTTGGTCATCATGCTGAAGTCCACAGAACCTGCCTTCCCCTCCAAAATCCACCACCACCACATTTCCCCTGATTGCTAATTTCTATTTATATGCCATGAGGGGAAATAATGAAAACCAGATGAGCAAGCAGAGGAAAGCTGAAGTAGGCCTTTTTGGTGATGAATGCTGTGGAGGAGGATGACTGTTTATAGAGTATCCTGCTTCACTGTGGCCATGCCGGCAGCAGTGCCCTGGCTAAGAAAAGGACTGTCCCGGTAGGATGTGTGGGTTGGAGGTTCCATCATGACTCACTTGGTAGTCATGCATGTTTGCACTTGTATGGCCCCAAAAAAAACCCAAAGCTGCAGCTTGGGACCCGCCAAGCCTGACAACTCCAAACAGCATTACGTGGGTGTGTGGAGCAGCTAAATTTACTCTGAAACAAGTGCAAAGAGGAGGAGGAGGGGGGGGGGGGTGGTGGTGGTGGTTACCATTTTTACCATGGAATTACTTAATACTGACTCAGAATTCACTTTTTTCTCAGTGGCGTTGTGTGACGAGTAAAACGTGACGCAGTTACGGAGGAGTTCACGTGGCACGATGACTGAAAAGTGAAAGAAACCATTCATGGGCCTTAAATTGTTGTTTTAGACACCTCAGCTGATTAGATCAGAGATTTAAGAGGCGTGTTAAGGACTTAACAGAGCCACGTTCTGAAAATGGTGGGAGTAAGATCTGTTTCCTTATTTGGCTTCGGTTGGAAAATATCAAGTAAACACCGTCTTCCTGTTCACCACCTCTTTAATACAGCTTAGAACTTTTCCATTCCCCTCATCCATAGCAGGGAGCTTTACTGAAACCTGAAAAAAAAGAGGCCTCCTATTGTATGCCATCATCTAAGAGAGCCAGGGGCAAACGGGGCTCAAATTGCAGTTTTGAAAGGTAACAGGAAATTGACAAATTGCTCATTTTAACTACTCAGAGCAACCAAAGGTACATACCACCAAAATGTTCCACCAAGAAAAGCCCAGTGAGTACCAACCACCAGTTTGGAGGGAGTTTTGTTTTGTTTTGCTTTTTCCGTGTTAGCCGCTGACTGGAATAAGACTTGGAGGCTTGTTAGTCTTAGTGGCATCCTTGTCACCTAAGCAACAAAACACGATACTTCCTTTGTGCTCATGTTTACTATTAGCTTTCTCGTCTGTGAGCTGATTAAATAAAAACCCTTCACTCCTCCAACGTGCCAGAGCTTTAACTGTGGGCTCTAGCTTCTGTTAGCAGGAGAGGTTCTAAATAATCCAAAGAGCCGAGGCCTGCTGCAAACAGCGACCAAAGCCACTGCAATCACTTGGAGCTGATTATAGACACTGTTGTGTTGTTTTGTCGCCAACGCCGCAGCTCTCCAAATTTAAGCTGCTGTATATTTTTTCCTTTGTCCGAGAGAATTTCCTGTTCACCTTTTGTGTTTCCCCAGCTGCTGGTATTTCTGGCTGACCAACCAACTTTCAAAGTGATGATCTCATCCCTTGGGGGCCCGGAGGTGGAGAAGTGCGTGGGTGTCAGTGGTGGGGGTGGAGGGGTTCAGCGGACTTCCCAAGTGATAAATTCACTGACAAAAAAGAGCCGGCCAAATGGGGGACTGTGGGTCACAGTGGGGGCTGGATTGGCCCCTGTCATTGCCTTTAGTGCAGGAACCATGCCATAAAAGCTCAGCATTGATAGCCCCGGTTTATTATCTTTGAACAGGTGGCCCCAGCTACTCGTAATGGCCGCTCTCATATCTGAAGGCACGCACGCACACACACACACACACACACACACTCTTGGGCTTGGAGTATGGAGACCATTTGGGAGTTTGGGAACATCCCGAACTGGCTGCGTTAAAGCCCAGGGAATAAACTACAGTGCATAGTTTTGTGGTGACTTGTTGGCTGGTGAGAGGAGAGGGGGGGGTGGGGGGGTAGAGGGAGAGCTACTTCCTGTGAGCATAACTCACTCTGGAAACGTGGAAGCTCTGTTGATGCTAGCAGCTTCGAGGCTAATCATGTCAATGACCTGTATTGTTTAGCTTTCAAGGTTACCGAGGAGGATCTCAGCGAAGAAACCCTCCAAGAATGTAAACAGCCACATTTTGAGCTACAAGCTGTTTCTACTTGTAGCTTAAAAAAAAAAAAAAAACAGGAATTCCACACCCAGCATAAACACACACACACACACACACACACACATGCGTACACACACAGAACAGTGATGTGCTGTTCAACACTGAACTCCAACTCAAGAAAACAGACCTGCATTCCCTTAAAAATCAGCCATCGCATTTACTCACTGCTTCTCAGCAGGGCAATCAAGACACCAGACAGTGCTATTTTTTCATTAATTAATATATTTTCTGCATTAAAGTTAACATAGTTTTCTTTTGTGCCACCCTTTAATTTTTCAGTAAGTATTTTGATATTTTGTTATATTCAGACATGAGTAAATTTAAGACTGTCTCTTGCAATAAATATCATAAAATAATAGAGCTTCACATAATAAATATTTTTTTAACAAAAAAAAATGTTTAACAGACATTTTTTTTTTCCTTTTAAAAAATAGCCAGAATTCCTCTTATGGGTTTTTGAGCATACAATTTACACAAGATAAAAGAAAAAAAAACAAAACAAACAAACATGGGAGAATATGCAACAGAATGTGTATGAAAAGTTCAGATGGGTGGAAGGAGAGAAACATATCCAAGTGGAGAATACTATGAGATGGATGTGCTTTCGTTAACGCAAATGAGCATAGGAACCACGATTTTAGTGTGGCAGCAACCAATAAATTCAAACATACCTGCTTGCTATGAATACCAGGTAACAGCTACATAATTGCCCTATAGTAGATCGTCCTTCACAGATTTGGTGAGAGGCAGATCCCACCAGGCACACAGACCCGGAGGAAAGAGCCTACCTAAAACGGAAGAAAAACTTTTTCATATATATATATATATATATAAAAAAATAGTGTTAATGAGGAGCTGAGGATAGACATAGAAACAGTTAAGGCAAACACTGGTCTGTAAAAACACGGTCCTGATCCAGAGAAAATAAAACTAAAAATAATCGAGTGGTTTTCATTACTCCTTTGCTTAGCTCCTTAGGGTTCTGCAGCGAGGAGGGGAGGTGGATGGGAGGTGCTCAGAATGTCTGATAAACATTAATTTGTGACTATCATTATCATTGTCATCATAAGACCTGTATCTAGTGTCTCCTGTGCATGGGCAATCACTAAGCGATCAGGAAGGTTTTTCCTGGGTCTGTGGGGCCCAGCTCTCCAGTTTACAATACACAGTGTTGGAGTTCTTGCAGCGGCAGCCAGGTCTCTTAACCCGATCGTAGCAACCCTGGCATGCCTTCAGACACCCCTTGACAGGTGGGTAGCACAGCAGACAGGGGAAGAGTACCGACATTAATCCCATGCACAGGAAGCGAGAGCAGCAGTGGGAACGTGACAGTGAACAGGGGTGGTCAGCACAAGAATCTCCCTCATCGTCATTGGAGCAGTGGTAGAAGATGCCCTTAACAAGGCACATACACGTGCCGTGCTCCAGTGCACTCTCAGCAGAGCAGAGGCACTGGCCATTACACGCCAGACATGAAGGCAGGCTCCTGGGAGCCGTGCAGTCGCTGCACTTGCACTTCCCACAGCGCTCGCAGATGAACTGGTGCCCAGCAGCAACCACCACCTCATTGCCAGAGCCAGAAAAGTCTGATTTCCCTTTGCCCTGGGGCTTGAGTGGAGCCTCTAGTGGAGGTTGGTAGAATTGAGGTCCCTGCTGGGTCTGTAAAAGGGCCTTGGGCTTGGGCTGAGTTCGAACAGGCCGATCTGCTCGGTGGTGACGCTGTAAGCTAATGTCAGGCCTGGTGGGGGGTGAGCGTGCCAAGAGTCCCTGCTCGGAGGAGGCACTGCTGTTGCTCCCTGAACTGGCAGCACTTCCTGTGCTAGTGGAGCGGCTGAGCCCTGGTGCCCGAGACCCACCATACTGCTGTCCTCCAACCACCACGCTGCCCCCAACATGATGGTGGTGACCTGATGGCCGGTGCTCATAATTGTTGTTCACATTGACGAGGATGACCTCGTGAGTCCTCTCCTGCTTTTCATGGGGTCTAGAGACCATACGGGGTGCAGGGGGCCTCCGGACCACTGAGGGCCCCTCAGTGTACTCGTTGCTGGAGCGGATGGCCTTGATTTGTTCCAGAGAGAAAATGCCGGCATGCTGGAACTCCCGCTCGTAATCCGACCTCTGCCGGCTCTCTAGGGAAGGCTGCTGGATCACCACTAATGAACCGCCAGGGCCATGTTGACTTTGGAGCTCCATCTGGGGGAATCACCACTTCCGACATTCACCGTGGACATGCATCGGAAAACCTGCCGGGGGGGGAACAAGGAAGAGGCAGGAGAAATCATCAGAAAGACCCAAGAAAAAAAAAAATTCCATGACAAGGAAACACACAGTGTTGATGGGAGAGGGGTTAGCACGGTTCCTAGGCCTTTTCAGATTCAAAAATAGTAAAAATCTGACGTATCACTACCACCATTCTTAACCTATAGCATGACAGTTACTGCACAGCTATAATGTGCTGAACAGTGATTAATAATTAAAGAGAAATAAGTAATCTGTGTGGGCTATTTTAATATTTGCAGGTGCCTTTAAAGTTAATCCAGACTCACTGTTTTCATCCTGTCAACATGACAATATGTCACTTTTGATCCCGTTAAGTGAGGCAATCCGGGGAAAAAGTTGACTATTAACAAGACTTTTTGTACCTTCCTCCCCAACAGGCACACATCTAAACTTCAGCAGGCACACACTACAAATACTTCCCCTCCTCATTTACATTTGTATGACTAGTTAACATTTAAATGCACCGCGGCGACGAAACGAGGACACGATCCAAGGGAACTAAATGAGCTGCCTCACTTAGTATTCTATTACTACATCAAAAAGGATTTCAGGGAAACGGGGACAAAAGTAGTGCTGGAAAACTTAAGGTCAGACCGAGTTCCGACAAAAATATAGGCTGCAGTTAAAAAACGCTCGAAAATCCTCGGAATCAAACGTTATTTCATCCCTGAGGAGGCCACAGTTTTTAAAGTTAATTTAAACCAATAATTATCTTGGATTTGCATTCATAGCGTAAATACGGACAGGAATTTGAGCTTATTATGAAGCGAGGAAGAAACTGCAGGAGGCCAAAACTTACACAGTTTACAAAAACATAGAGCGTTGCTGTCCCGTGAAAGGCTTCTTCAAACCAATGCAA